>NW_025193387.1:0-3916 GCF_004010195.1 Chiloscyllium plagiosum | reverse complement strand
AGGACAATTCCAGCTTTGGAGGTAGTTTAACAGGGATTTGCAAGACTGATTCCTGAGATGAAATTTTCAACGATTCAAGAGTTGCAGGTTACATCTTTACCCATTAAAGTTTGTAGAAGTAGTGGGTGATCTCATTCAACGTCGTGATTCAGAGCTGGCTAGAAAAATAATTGTTGAGAGCATGTTTCCACTCGTGTTTAAACGTGAAAATAGAGGACGTAGTTAAACAATTAGGCACCACCATTTGAAACTGAAATATGAAGATATTTATTCTCTCATACGTTCGTGAATATCTGGCGTTCTCTACCGTAGACAGGTATGGAGGCTAGACTATTGGAAATGTTTAAAGATACTATGGAAAATATTTTGAAGCATCAAGCATTTTAAGAATGAACAGCTCATGCAAAATTGAAGTTGAGATCTGTGGGAGATCAGTCTTGATCTTACTGGATGTTGGTACGGGTTTGCAGAACTGAATTGTCTCCTCAGACATCTTTGACCCAGAATTTTCGGCCTATCACCTCCTCAAGCTGAGTGTTAAATTATGCCTGCTGGCATTGTGTGATGCGCATTGCGACGTTGATCTGTGATGTAGGCGTCTTACAAGATCATCTTATTTCGGGCGTGCGAAGACAATGAAATTATTATTCCATGACGTAGAGATTTACATCATTCAGGCTTGGTTTGTGCAATTCTTCCCGAACCTGAATTTGGCAGTCGCAATCTGTTTCAACACGGAAAATGCTGACATTGTTGGACAATAATGTTCTGCATGCGGCTACTCTATCTGATACCTGTGCCAGTCATCACTGAGTTGGTTAGGTTTATGCCTCACACATTATGTTTCAGGCTTGCTACATGATATATACAATGTGGAAGCAGGCCATGTTTCTCCCTACCCTCGATGTGTGCTTCTGTTTGTGTTCCACGTGATCATTCTCCTACCCACTTCATCCAAAACCATTAGCATTTCCAATACTTTATCTTTAGGCACATGTGCTGCATCGCTGTCAAAGCACAAAAGGAGGATGTTTGTGCCATTGTGAGGACACTCGCTACAGACCTGATAAATCTGCTCAACGGAAGAGCAAGATCATTTTTCTGGCCTCACAATGTGTTCAGCCTTTCCTTGTGATTCTCTCATTGCTTTCATTAATAGCGGCCTTAATTAGTCATTCCTCCTCCTGCGCCAGTGGAAAACACCTTGACAACACGCTTAGGCACGTTTCTTGTAAATTTTAAAATACATGTTCTTTGGCTTCTATGTTTCATCTTTTCTGTAAAAATGTGCCTCAAACTCTTCAATCGTTTCTGGAAAGGTTGAACCTCTCAGTTTTTCATATCCCTGTAATATCGTTCTGTGCAATTCACAGATCAGACTGATCCACAGTGATCTCAGTCTGATCTGACAATTGAAAACGAGTGAACAGCCTGTGGCGCAATAACGTGTGTGATTCAGATCGGATGACTCCCTTCTTTCCTTAATTCCCATATACAGTTGATTGTGAATCTCTCATACTTGGGTGATGTTGATGGAATGCATAAGTTGGTGCTGTTATGCTTGGAGAAGCGACAGTTGAGAGCAGATTTGATGGACGTGTTCAGAATCACGAGGAGCCTGGACAAGGTAGATACGTAAAAACAGTTCGTAATTGATGGAAGGACCGAGAACAAAAGGCTACATTTGTCGAGTAATTGTCCAAAGAAGCAATGGCAAAAAAGTGGAAAATGTTGTTTTGCACTGAGCTTTTAGGAACCGGAATGCTCTGCCCAACATTGCAATGCAAGTAGTTTCATTTGAGCATGCCTGGATTATTGCCTGAAAAAGAAGAATGTGCAGGATTACTGAGACTGAGAGGAGACGAGTTGCGTATTCAAAGACTGTGCAGAGAAATGGTAGTAAGAATAGCCACCTCATGTAGTGTAACAATCTGTGTTGCATGCCTCAGCAAAGGTCGTGGTTACTTTAAGGAATTGAGGTCAGAGCAAGCTGTATATAGTCAGGACTGGCGTAGGGTGGAGACGGTTGAAACGACGCAAAGACGAGTGAAAGAAAAGCATTCTTTATTTGACGTCATGGTTTCACTTCAAGCCTTTTTTGAAGAGATTTCTTTCAACCTGTGAAATGTACACGATCAGCATTGCTGACAATTTCTTTGACTTGGAGTTGTACTTTCAAGGAGAGAACTGATAAATTGTCTTGTTCCATTGAAAGCAGAAGCGATTCTAGGGAGATAGGTTCAGACTGGCTATGCATGCATTGCTTCCAAATCTCACAGGTGATGCCTTGGTAAACTGCTTCCCAAGTTCTTGTTGAATCATTCAAAATTATGAGGTACTTAAGATGATAAATGCGTAGAGGTTGTTTCCCTTTAATCAAGAGTGTGGGACTGCACAACTCACAAAAGAAGGAGTCGTCCTTTTAAGATCAAAAAGAAAGACTTTTTCTAAACAAAAGGTAGTGCACTTGTTTGGGTGTTCCGTTTGATGATAGCTGGATAGATAGTTTGTAATGCAAAGAGATGCCAAAGGCATGGCGTCAATTTTCTTACTGGCTGAGATCTCCATGTCAGAATCTACACATCAACTCTCGCGGTACCTCATGCATGAAAGCTTGAAATTTATATGGCAGACAGCCATCTCTCTTCAATGAGAGATCTGGCCTCTGCTTCGGCAGCACTGTGACAACATCATTGATATAACTCAACACAAGACAATATCCCGTCATCAACTCACCCTTTATTTACACGTGGAGAGTCCTTGGCACTGATTCGACTTTCTCAGAGTCAGCTGTCCAAGTGAAATGAAACTGTTTATAAGTGTCAACCAGCGCTCCTTGATTGGACTGGAATAACAGCCTCAGTCAGAGAACTCATATTCCGAGGTCCATATCATACAATCACAGAATCAGAGAGGAATAGAGTCCGATAGCACAGACACAGGCCATTTGGCCCAAACTGATCCCTGACAAAAACACATATCCATTCAAGCTAACACTATTTCCCTGCACATGAACCACATTCATCTAATCCTTTCCTGTCTATATATTTGTGCAAATGCCTTTTCAGTGTTGTTAATGTACCTGCCTCAACTACTTCGGCTGGCAGCTCATTTAATATGCCTACCACCACCTGTTTAGAAAAGGCTGTTTTTCAGGTTCCCATTTATTCTTTCCCTTCTAACCTTAAATTGAATGCCCTCTAGGCTTCGACTCCCCAAACATGGTGAGACGACTGAATGTATGCAAAGTATTCATTCCTTTCATGACATTGTAGACCTCTATAAGGGTGCCCCTCACTCTCCTTCGCACTGAAGATAAAATGTCCCAACTTGTGAAACAACTCCTGAAACTCGGATCATTGAGTCCAGGCAACATGCTTTTAAAGTTCTTCTGCATTCTTTCCAAATTAGTTGTGCACCTTCTGTGACAAGGCAACCAAAACTGAATGCAATACTTCAAGTGTGGCCTCACTTGCCTAATGAAGGCCATTATGCCAAAAGAGTTCTTCACTGCCTTGTCTACCTGTGACTCGACTTTCAGAGAACGGTGATCATAAACTCGACAATCCCTCTGAACTCAATGTTCTACATGGCTGACCTGTAAATCTGTACATTGACTGCTAGTTATTCTTTGAAAATCCAAACCTCAGAAAGCTGTCAAGGCTACCTCAGGAAGTACATTCAAGGATGAGATGTACTTTTTTTTAATCAGGAGGAGAATCAAGGGGAAACGAGGAGAGGCCACTTGAGGGTTATCAGATTAGCGAAGAGTGTAGAAAGAGGCTAAATGGCGTATTTCTTCTCTTTTGTTATATGAGCTTAACCCAGGCTAAATCCTGTTGAGTCTCCTCTGCACTCATTTTCGTGTAATCAAATACTTCCTAGAGTGCAGTTGCCAGAATTGCGTACATTACTC
>NW_025193386.1:0-3916 GCF_004010195.1 Chiloscyllium plagiosum | reverse complement strand
CCAGTTCTCTGGGATCTTTCCTGTAATGAAAGAGGATACTAAAATTTTATGTAAGGCTCCAGCAATTTCCTCACCAGCCTCTCTCAGAATTCTTGGATGGATCCAATCATATCCTCTACCTTAATGCTTTTCAAAATACCCACAACTTTTTTATATCGGCATGCCTTAGAATATTAACATACACCTCACAAGCCTCAACATTCACCCTGGCCTTCCCCTTTGTGAACACCAATGCAAAGTATTCATTAAGGACCTCACTCACTTTCTCCTGCTCCACAGATGATTTCCCTCCTATGTCATTGAGTGGACCTACCCTTTCGCTAGCTACCCTCTTGATCTTTATGTATGCATAAAACACCTTGGGATGTTCCTTAACCGTGTTTGCAAAAGACATTTCAAAGACATTTGGCCCTAATTCTTGGAGTTATTTCCGAGTATCTTTGTATTTTTTGAGGGCCCTGATTGTCTTTGGTTTCCAAAACTTTATGTATGCCTCCTTTTTTTTGATTGTGCTCTCAATTTCTCTTATCATCCATATCATTGTGAAGAACCTGTTCCAACAGTGCGCACTTTCACGTTGGACTGAACACAAATTGGTGTAGGAAACATGCAGGAACATTTGTCCCTTGTAGCCTTTACAATTTCAGTGTAAAATATCCCAGTCTGCATTTGCACAGTTGAAAACTCCCTGTAATAATTATTTTATATTGTAATTTCCCTGCAGACCTGTTCTTGTACACTCTTTCCACTAGTTGGTGGTACAGGCGGTATGACCACTCAATGGTTAGCACTCCCTCAGAAGGCCCGGGACCCAGTTTGCACATTCTCCCAGTGTCTGCATGAGTTTCCTCCGGGTGCTCCGGAGTCCTCCCACAGTCCAAGGATGTGCAGGTTAGGTGGATTGGCTATGCTAAGTTGCCCATAGTGTCTGGGGATGTGTAGGCTAGGTGCATTAGCAATGGGAAATTCAGGGTTACAGGGAAAGGTAGCTGAGTGAGTCTGGGTGGAATGCACCTCGGAGAGTCAGTGTGGTCTTGATGGGCCAAATGGCCTGTTTTCACACTTTAGAGATTCTATGATGGTCTATAGACTAGATTTGATTAGATTTCCTATAGTCTGGAAACAGGCCCTTCAGCCCAACCAGTCCACACCAACCCTCCAAAAAGTAACCCACCTGACCCATTTCCCTCTGACTAATGCACCTAACACAATGGGCAATTTAGCATGGCCAATTCACCAGACCCGCACATCTTTGGACTGTGGGAGGAAATCGGAGCACCCGGAGGAAAGCCATGCAGAAACAGGGAGAATGTGCAAACTCCACAGACAATCGAACCTGGGACCCTGGTGCTTTGAGGCAGCAGTGCTAACGACTGAGCCACTGCGCCCCCATGCCACACCCTGCTTGTCCCAAAGGAGAATTCTGGTAAAGGCCAGGTTTTTGTTGAATTCAGAAGTGCGGCTGACTGCAAAGTAGCCCAGCAGATGTTGACCAGAAGAATGTTCGATGGCAAGTTTGTTGTGGCTACGTTCTACCCACTTTGTGCCTACAAGAGGGAGTATCTGTATCATACCGTAGCTGCTGACACCTAAGTTACAACAGCGCTCACCACATTTTGCAATCACCCAGGTTCCTTTTGAAATGCTCCTTAATACAATAGTGTGAAAGGTTAAATATTTTGCTCCATTTCCTTTTGTGTGTAAGCGAGCATCAATTTAAGAGGCTAGTTTTAAAGAAAAGGTTTTCAGATGTTGGGATTCATGCATTTAATCTGTTGGCAAGTTATTAATAAATTCTATTTTATTACTAGAAATTATTGTAACCTGCATTTGGTTTGTAAAATGCTGAAATATTTCCTAGCAGAGCTATCAATTACATGTTTGTTAATGGGGAGCATGCTGGTGAAAATTCAGATTATTGTATTTGAACCTAAAGAAATCACAGAGCTTTTTTGTAGATAGTGGGGAATAAAATTTTAAAAAAGGGGCGGCACAGTGGCTCAGTCATTAGCACTGCTGCCTCACAGCGTCAGAGGCCCAGGTTTGATTCCAGCCTCGGGCGACTGCCTGTGTGGAATTTGCACATTCTCCCCATGTCTGTGTGGGTTTTATCCAGATGCTCCAGTTTCCTCCCACAATCCAAAGATGTGCAGGTTAGGTGAATTGACCATGCTAAATTGCTCATAGTGCAGGTTCTTGGTCAGAGGAGAATATAGGGTAGGGGAATGGGTCTGGGTGAGTTACTCTCAGAGGGTCGGTGTGCACTTGTTGGGTCAAAGGACCTGTTTCCACACTGTAGGGATTCTAATTCTAAAGATTATATTTAGCAATGTAATTGTAAAATTTGTGTTCCTTAGCTCTATTCAAATTGCTTCTCTGTCTGCACCCTCTCAGACATCTTCTCTTTCCAGAACTGCAATGCTCTCTTTCACCAATACTGACAGCCCATCATCTTTCCTTCCTTTCCTATCTTTTTTGAACACCTTGGGCCCAGGCATCTGTTACTGCCAAATCATAGTTCCACGTTGTAATCTGTACCTGTGATTCCCCAATCTTATTATTACACTCCACACATTCACATACATGCACAGTAATTCTTATTCAGACTACATTTCTTTCTCCCTTATTTGGACTTCGCTGATTAACTTGCCAGTCTCTGCGAGTGCCAGTTGTATCTCCAGGTATTTTAGAAATCTTTGAATTTTCTCTGATATTCTCACTTGGCCTCCCATATCCTTACTGAGTTAGTTTATCTACTATGAGTCCCATTAATTTCTCTCGCACTTCTTAAAAAGTAATATTAATATCTTGCAGCTCCTAATTTACACTAGATACTTCAGTGAAGTCAAACAAGAGTATTCGCTGCCACATCCTTAATCCTCATTATAAATTTTGTTGACGCTACCTGTTATCCAATGTTTGTTTTTGGTAATTTTTTTCTAAATTATAACTTTTCTCACCTGAAAGTGAAGACTTCATCTAAACCACCCACTTCATCCAAGGACAGCATCACTTTCTTGACCATTCGCATTCCCTCTTTCTGTTGTGCAGTGAGCTCTTTTCTTGGTGACATTTTCCACTGTCTTTCTGCAGCATCTCCACCACCTCCAGTGCTGGAGGTGTTCAGCGGGAATGGCAAGCTGTATGGAAGTGGATTTAGAACACACTTTATAGCACAGATTAATGGTTAACAATTCACAAGATGCCCGAAGGAAAATTAGCCATTTCTTGATGATGCGTAGTAAATTTAGTTCAATGAATTTTGGCATTTGTAACCTTAGAAGTAGACCAACGTGGACAATCCAGGAAAAAAAAAGTATTTGTCCTACAGAAAATGAGTTTTGGGAATTTTTAACGAAGAGTTAAGAGATAGAAAGTGACACTCTGGAAAAAGTTGTAAATCAGGAATTGAAAGGGAGGGAGAAATTCAAAAAATGTACAATTATCAGGGAAGTAGCTGAGTACATTGTTGCAACTGCGACAGGTCACTGGGTCCTGGTGAATTTCCATCCAAGTGTCTTACAAGAAGTAGAGACAATTCAAAAACACATTAGATTTGGAAAAGGTTTCTTAAGATTAGAAAATAGCTCATGTAACTCCATTATTTAAAAAGTGACAGATGCAGAAATCAGGAAACTACAGGTCAGTTAGCTTAACACGTATCACCAAAAAAATGTTAGAAGACTATTAAGGACACTTGGATAACCATGCAGAACCAATATGGTTTTGTTTAAGGGAAATCATGTTTGTCTAACTTACTGGAGTTCTTTGAAGAACTAACCTCTGTTATGGATAAACGGAAATCAGTGGATGTATTGTACTTAGATTTTCAGAAGGTATTTGATAAGATTAGATTACTTACAGTGTGGAAGCAGGCCCTTCGGCCCAACAAGTCCACACCGACCCTCTGAACAGC
>NW_025193385.1:0-3916 GCF_004010195.1 Chiloscyllium plagiosum | reverse complement strand
CAGTTGGTGTAAGAATCCAAAACAAGAGAAGAAACGTTGAAGAAAGGAGGAGGTAAGGATCTGGCTAGGAGAGAGACTAGCTGTTACTGGAGTCTGCTGGCCCTCACCATAGGTGGTGTTTAATGGTAGTTCATGTGATAGAAAGGCTTCAGAGAACCACGAAGCATGTTACTTACTGTAGAAATCCAAGACTGAGACCTGCTCTTGTAGCCACAGTGTTGATATGGCTCGTGCATGTAGTTTCTTATCGAGACTGGGATTTTTACAGCACCGAAAGATGCCTTCTGGCCCATCTTACCAATGTCAGTCATCAAGCACCAGTCCACTGTTATTCCATTTTCTAGAACTTGGTCTGCAGCCTTATGTGCTGAGGTGCTTCAGACGATCATTGAAATATCTTGTTTAATTCTACCAACTCCAGCGAAATGCAATCACTACGTGCATATTACCCTCCCCTCCCTTGTCCACATTCCGCAGGGATCATTGCCTTCGGCATATCCTGCTGCACTATACCTTCACTCCAAACACCGCCGCCACGTGCTCATGGAATCTTCCCATGCAATCGCCACGGATGTGACACACACATACAAAGAGCAATACAACTAGGTGAAGGAATCGGCCGTCTGGTCCTTACAGCCTGCTCAGGTATTCAATAAGATCATGCCTGAACTTTCTGCAACTTAGATTCACTTGCCCGCCCTCTTGCCCTATCCCTTAATACATTTACTGAAATAGCGTCAACTACCTCGGTGGACAAGAAATTCCATAGATTCACAGCCCTCTGGGTGAAAAAGTCCTTCTGAATTTAATCCTTACTCTGCTCCATCTAATCTTGGGCCTATGCATCACGTCCTTGGTTCACGCGCCGGTGGAAGCATCCTCAGCATTTCTAACTCAGCTGTTCTCTTCAAAATTATACATGCTGATGAAAGAGCCCCCTCATTCATCTGAATTCCAATGAATACAATTCCAACCTACTCAATCTCCCCTCATAAGCCAACCCAATCAACTCCGGAATCAACCAAGTAAACCTCCTCTGCATCTCTTCCAGTTCCAGTATATCATTTTTCAACTAAGCAGACTAAAACTGCGCACAGCACTGCATTGGTAGCCTGAAAATCACGTTGTACAGTTGTAACATAACCTCTCTGCATTTAAAAACAATCCCTTCAGCAATGAATGGCCAAATTCTGTTTGCTTGCTAATTCCGTGTTGCACCTGCAGACCAACTTCCATGAATCGTTCATACGGAACCCAGGTCACTCTGCATAGCAGCACACTGGAAGTTTTTGCCATTCATGCCATAATCTTATTCACTATTCCTCCTACCAAAATGTATGACTTCACATTTATTAGCATTGTATTTCATCTGCCAGACCTTTGCCAACTCATTCAATGTAACTATGTTTCTCTGTAACGTTTCACAGTCATCTGCACACTTTGCTCTTTCACTCGTCTTCGTATCATTTGCTAAGTTTGACACGCTGCATTTGGTCCCCAACTCCAAATCATCAATATTAATTGTAAATAATTCTGGTTCCAAAACCAATCTCTGAGGAGCACCACTAGTCACCGACTGCCAACCAGATTCGCACTTATAACATTTATCCACCCTTTGCTTCCTGTTCATCAACCAATCCTCAGTTCATGCGAATACACTACCCCTAACATCTTGCATCGTTATGCAGCAGCCTCTTGTGTCAGCAACATGTGGAAGGACATTTGGAAATCTATGTATACCACATTCACTGGGACCCATTGTCCACCATGCTCGTAATTTGTTTATACAGTTCTAAAAGATTTGTCAAGCATGACCTGCCCTTCATGAACCCATGCTGCGTCTGTCCAATTTCTTTCTAGATTCCCAGCTATTTCTTTCTTGATAATAGACCCAAACATCTTTCTCTCTGCAGAGGTTAAGCGAACCATTTTATAATTGCCCATCTTTTGAGTTCCTCTATTTTTAAACAGTGGCTTCACATTTGCTGTTTTTAACCTTCATGTGACTGTCCAAGAGATCACCGTATGTTAGAAAATTGCCACCAGTGCATTTTATGTTTGTCCTACGACCTCTTTTAGAAGACTATGATGAGTTCCATCAGGGCCAGGATACTTATCTATCCATAGGTCCATTAGCTTTAACATGACAACACCAGCTTTTCTGAAATAATGGGGGTTTTTTCCAGGTCGTCAACGACTTTTTCAATTACTGGCACGTTAATGGTGTACTCCACTGTGAAGACCCATACGAAACAACTCTTCAATGCCTTGGTTATTTAATCATATCTCATAACTAAAAGCCCGTTCTCAACTTCTGAATGAGCAATGTTTACTTAAACCGCTCGTCTTCATGTAATTATTTTTTTAAAATAGAAGCGTTTGCTATCTGTCTTTATATTCTGTGCTAGGTTTATTCTCATGTTCTTTCTTCTTTTCTTTATAACTCTTTTTATGGCTTTTCACCTTTGACGTTTTCCTAATCTTCTGGTTTCATTCTGTTTTTGGCCAGTTTATATGCCTTACCTTTCAATGAAAAAGTCTTCCTTGTTTTCTTCGACTGCCAGGACAGATTACCACTGTTCTTAAAGTTCTTCATATTCTCTGGAATATAATTTTGTTGATCACTTCGAAATATTTCTTTGTAAGTCATCAACTGCTTGCCAACTGGCCCACAATATAATCTTTGTTTCCAGTCTACTTTAGGCAAGTACTACATCACTCTATAGTAGTCTCGCTTGCAAAAAGGACAATATCCAATTGTTGGGTTTTATCTTCACAGTCTCTATTTGTATTCTTACTTCAAAAATACTGTGATCACTACTTCTAAAAGGATCCCTAACTATGAGGTCATTAATTATTCCTGTCTCATCCCAGAGGTTCAGATCTAGAATAGTTTATCCCTTGTCAGTTCTATTATATAGTGTTCAGGTAAACTATTATGGATGCACTAAACACGCTCTTCAAATCAACTGTGATTCGACCAATCGACATGTAGATTAAAATCCCCAATGATAATCGCCGTACCTTTTATTACAGGCATAACTTTTTTCTTTGATTTTTGCCTGCTCCGATGTGACATTAGTATTCAGTGATATATAGACTGCCTATCAGTGACTTCTTCTTCTTAGAATTTCTAAATTCCACCCAAATGGATTCTCCATCGAATCTACATCATCCATCAGATCCGCTCTAATATTGTCCTTGAATATCAGAGCAACATTACATACTCTTCTGTCTGTCCTTCCAAATAGTGTCGTACCTCTGAATATTTAACTCCAAGTCACGACCACCCTTTCACCATTTTTCCGTAATGGCTACTAAATCATATTCATTCGTAATGATTTGTGCCATTAACACTCCAAACTTGTTCCAAATGCTATGAACATTCATGTAAAGTGTCGTAATGGTAGCTTTCTTACGCTCATGATTTCCAACGTCTCTAATATCATCTCCTGAGTTTTCTTTCCTTTTTGCTTCTTGCTTCTCCTGACCTTTCCAATTATGTCCTCCCTCCTCAGTAAACAAGTGTTCAAACACACCTTCAATGTAAAGCATCTATTACATTCACATCTCACATTATGGTTGTCACTATTTTGGGAAAAAAAGTGTGGACTGCGTGACCACTTTGCAGAACATCCAATTTCTGACTTCAAAAAAGTCCCTGCGCTTTCCAGTTGCCTGCCCATTTAACACACCACACTCTTTCCTGGCCAACATCTGTGTCTCAGGTTTGCAGCAGTGTTCCAGCAAAGCTCAGTGCAAGATGGAAGATCAGCACCTAATTTCCATTTGGGTATTCTGGATTAATTCGGACTCCATATCAATAACAATAAGTTTGCAGTCTGAACTCCAACACGACCTAGCCGTCTACTCCACACACCATTCGTTGTTATCACATAACCAGCCATTACGCACT
>NW_025193384.1:0-3915 GCF_004010195.1 Chiloscyllium plagiosum | reverse complement strand
GTCCTAAATACAGAATGACTACGGATACTCTTATCGATTGCCTGTGGCCTTGCCACAGGCTTAGTATACATTGGAGGGCTGTTTTCGGTGTGATAGAGAGTGTCTTGGGGACCGAATTGGAGAAGGACCCAGTTTGTCTTTTCAAGTGCCTGTCCAGGGAACTTCTGCAGATGTACATGGGGAGAAACAAAGATAGCATCATTACTTTCTGTGGTAGAAAAAATATTATGTTGTGTTAGGTGTCTGAAAACGCCTCTGATCTGTAAGGTTGGCGTAGGCTGGTCATGGAGCATATCACTTTGGAATTTCTTACAAGTAGATACAGGCTTATCTTCCATTCTCATAAGGGCTTTTGTATGTCCATGACGGTCTTTTCTAACGAATCTAATATACAGATAGGAAGAATGATGAACGTATGAATGTACACTATGTAAAGCCCTCGAAGAACGGGAGCTGTGATGGAGATATTCTGAGCTCCATTATTTATTTATCACTTCTATTTATTTTTGTTTTCTTTTATCTGATGACAGTATTTACCTTGCTGCTTTGTACGTACATGCCCATTGGTGTAATGCTGCTCAATTTGTACAGTTTTTGAGTTGTGCTGTTATTGGTTTATTATAAAGTTAATAAATATCTTTCTCAATTAATAAAAACATTTTAAAAATTAAAATGTTAATGTTGATAGAGAATCCCGAAGGACTCTCATTACAGAGACCACAAATGGTCGTTTTAATTCAAGATCAGCACATTTCGGGGGAGGGATGAGGTTGAGAAAGTGGACTCTTAATGGTAACCTCAGTCAGTTGGGGGAATTCAATCTGTGAATTTGACCTGTCTCTACATCACAAACCAGCCATCAAGCCAACTGAGTGGGAGACGATTACTAACTGCGATTGGATTTCGAAGACCATAAAATACGTTTAGATTTTTGATTGGTCTGTGTAAAGCATGCTAACTATTACATGAACGGATAAACCTGATCGAATATATTGGAGAGTCAGTCCTCTTGGGAAATGCATCCTCGATGAAAACCTGGGTAAAAGTGCCTGAGTGTCGTCTGGTCAGTGACAGGAACACAGGAGGTGGTACGAATGAAAGTTCCCGTAACATGGAGCTGAGAAAACATACGTGATCGAATTAAATGCTAAACCACAATTGAATGGCTATATGGACTCACGATGGATTTGAATTGCAAATGATTTTAAAAGCATACATATCTGCTCCTCCCTCTTATGTTTCCACACTGGGGCACTGCCATTTTCCTGAAACTGGGAATTATTGGGAACATTATTTGGGGCATTCCCTCATTGGCACTCTTCACAACATTCTCGAACAGAAGCAAGACAGAGAGAGGGAACATCCTGTCTGCAGCAGTGAGAGTGGTTCTGCCTGCAACAGTGAGCATGGGTCTTGTTTGGGGTTAAGCGCGATGACAGACATGCTGTGAGTTTGAGAGAGCAGAGCGAATATACTGGCACTTATCCTGACAGAGTGGAGAAGTTTACTGATTCTTGTCGTGTATTGCTGGACATATATTCAGACCGCAGATACTGCACTGAGCTGCGTTGTGAACTCAGACCATGGGTCTGATAGGTATTGTAGTTTGCTCCCACTCCTCACCAGAAAGCGAATTGTTCCCTCTGTACTCGCCATCCATAGGCCCTCCACACCCCTGTCGACAAACAGTGGTGTAACTTCCCCTTATCTGCCATTCTCGGGGTAAACTATGCAGTGCAGCTCTGAACTAAGGTATCACAACTGTGTGCTCATTGGTCTTTTAAAGATGATACCTGTGCCTGGAAACACAGAACGTCCAAGGCCATCTGGGTAATGGTGAGTACCTCCAGCATGATGGGTGGAGATGCAGCTGGCATTGAAGTTAGGAACACCATGGCGTGAGGAAGGCAGTTAATGAGGTGAGTTCAATATGGTAGCACCAGGAAACGAGCTCAGCTTGATGCAGACAATTCCTCTGTCAAACGCAGTGAAAATGTCACTGAGATAAATAACTATTAGATTCAACTCAACAAGTCGAAGATTCTCCTGACCACCTGAGGCCTTACCAACGTCCTGTGCATCTGCAACACAATGTCCCAACTTCTATACTCAATGTCCTGATGATGACCAGTGTGCCAAAAGCATTATTCACTGCCCTGTGTATCTGCGACACCACTTTCAGAGAACCATGCACCTGATATGCAAGGTTTTTTCTGCTCCACTACACTCCTTTTAGACCCGAGCATCAATCATGAAACTGCTACTTCACTGCCCTGTGTATCTGCGACACCACTTTCAGAGAACCATGCACCTGATATGCAAGGTTTTTTCTGCTCCACTACACTCCTTTAGAGCCGAGCATCAATCATGAAACTACCACTGGATTTCCCTTCCTGTGTATCGGTATCCTGGGGCCTCATTGACTTCGAGATTTCCGGGTACCCCACACTCAAACATTTGAATGACTTCCTCCTGTCCCTGTAACCTAGTCTGGTCCAGCTGAATGACTGCTTTCTGTTCCTGTGTACCAGCTTCGAACGGTTGACGGATTGCCTCCTGTCCCCGTGTATCAGTTTCTAGTAGATGAATGACAGCCTCCTGCCCCTGTGTACCAATGCCGAACTGTTGAATGGCTGCCTCTTGTTCAATTGTACGAGTCCCGAGCAGTTGAATGATTGTCTTTGTCCCCGTGTCTATAAGTTGAATGATTTTCTTCTGTTCCTTTGTCTCAATCTCGAGCCGATGAATGATTGGCTCCTGTTCCTGTCTCCTAGTCTTGCGCAGATAAACGACTGCTTCCTGTTCCTCTGCCTCAGGTTTGTGAAAATAGATGTCCTCCTCCTGTTCGTGAGTAAAATGCTCCAATACCTGTTCGCTCTCCTGCTTCTCCTGAGTAACGGGCTCCATCAGCTTTGTGCTATCCTGCTGCTCCTTTCGAGTGGAATTCGTGAACTAATTGGCCTCTTCACATTGCTCACAGCTTATGTTGACTGAGAACCTTTCTCCTGCTTCTGTAACACATCCTCAAAATCTAAATGTTGTACTTTTGTATTTTACTCTCAGTCATTCTGCCAGCAAGCTGAGTGACTGATTTCTGATGCTGAGTGATCTCTTCCTGTTCATTTGTTACACTCTTAGGACAGCATAGTGTCTCAGAGATGTACAGCACAGCAAAAAAGAACTCTTCAGTCCAGGTTGTCCAAGCCGACTAGATATCAGAAATTAATCTCGTCCCGTTTGTCAGCACATTGCTCATACATGTCTGAAAGCTTTCTTTGCCTGTGCACATCGAAATGCCTTTTCAATTGTGTAATTTTACCTGCTTCCACACCGTCTTATGGTTGGTCACTCTACACGTACAACACCCGATGTGTAAAAAAGTTGCGCCTCATTTACCTCTTTTAAGTCTTTCCTCCCTCTCCTCAAACCTTTGTCTTCTAATGCTTGACCTTCCCTCAATGGGGAAAAGATGTTGCCAAATTTCCTTATTTATCCCGCTTATGATGGCATAAAACTCTGAGTCTGTCATCCCACAGACTCAACACATAAAAATGGTCCCAGTCGATTAATAAATGGCAGTGTATAAACTATTGATCCTTGTGGAACGCCAGTGGACACAGGTCTCCAATTTCAATGAACAAACCTGCACGTGCTATATCCATCCTTCACGAAATTTTGTATCTAAATTGCTAGCTCATCCTGGATTTCAAGCAGTCTAAACTTGCTAACCAGACTAGCATGCAGAACCATGTCGATGTCTTACTGATATACATGAAGATAATATCGAAAGCCCTGCCTTCAAAAATCACCTTAATCACTTCTTCAAAAAAAATCAGCAAAAAAGTGAAAAGCGATTTCTGACGGACAAACTCTCTTCATTTGTGACTCTTCCAGATACATATATAGCATTTCCCT
>NW_025193383.1:0-3915 GCF_004010195.1 Chiloscyllium plagiosum | reverse complement strand
CTCCACACACAACTTCCCACTACTATGCTTGATGGGACCTAATCTTACTCCAGTTCTTATTTTATTCTTGATATACTTTAGGGTTTTCCTTAATCCTTGATCTGCCAATGACTTCTCATGTCCCCTCCTGACTCTTCTCAGCTCTCTCTTTAGATCTTTCTGGCTAACTCGTAACTCTCAAGTGCCCTAACTGACCCATCACATCTCATTCTCACAAAAGCCTTCTTGACAAGAGATTCCTTAGTAAACCACGGCTCCCGCGCTCAACAACTTCCTCCCTGCTTGACCAATACATACTTATCAAGGATCCATAGTAGCTGGTCCTTGAATAAGCTCCACATTTCAATTGTGCCCATCCCTGCAGTTTCCTTCCCCACCCAATGCATTCTAAATCTTGCCTAATCACATCGTAATTGCCTTTCCCCCAGCCATAACTCTTGCCTTCTGGTATATACCTATCCTTTCCATCACTATAGTAAATATAATCGAACTGTGGTCACTATCACCAAAGTGCTTTTTTTTCAGATTAGATTGCTAACAGTGTGGAAACAGGCTCTTCGGCCCAACAAGTCCACATCGACCCGCCGAAGCGTATATCACCCAGACCCATACTCCTACATTTACTTCTTCACCTAACACTATGGGCAATTTAGTATGGCCAATTCACCTAACCTGCACTTTTTTGGATTGTGGGAGGAAACCGGAGCACCCGGAGGAAACCCACGCAGACACAGGGAGAATGTGCAAACTCCACACAGAGAGTCGCCTGAGGCGGGAATTGAACCCGGGTCTCTGGTGCTGTGAGGCAGCAGTGCTAACCACTGTGCCACCGTGCCGTCCACCTCTGTGCTCACCTACCTCCAAATCTAACACCTGGCTGGGTTCATTATCCCGTAAAATATCTAATGTGGCCTCGTCCCTTGTTGGCCTGTCTACATACTGTGTCAGAAAACCCTCCTACACACACTGGACAAAAACGGACCCATCTAAAGTACTGGAACTATAGTATTCCCAGTCAATATTTGGAAAGTTAAAGTTCCCCATAACAACTACCCTGTCACTCTCGGTCCTATCAAAGACCATCTTTGCTATCCACTACATCTCTGGAACTATTTGGAGGCCTATAGAAAACTCCCACCAGGGTAACCTTTCCTGTTTCTAATCTCTGCCCATACTACCTCAGTAGACGAGTCCTCAAACGTCCTTTCTGCAACTGTAATACTGTCCTTGATTAACAGTGCCACATCACCTCCTCTTTACTATTTTCTCTGTTCTTACTGAAACATCTAACTCCCGGAAGCTGCAATAACCATCCCTGTCCCTGCTCTACCCATTCTCTGAAATGGCCACAACATCGAAATCCCAGGTACCAACCCATGCTGCAAGTTCACCCACCTTATTCCGGATGCTCCTGTCGTTGAAGTAGACATACATCAAACCAATTTCTTGCCTGTTGGTGCCTTCTTGCGATCTTGACATCATAGTTCCCGAAAACCTCCCTCCTGCACCATCCCTGTAGCCACGTGTTCAAATCCTCTGTCTCCCTATTCCTCGCCTCGCTAGCAAGTGGCATGGCCAACAAACCAGAGACAACAACTCGGTTTGTCCTAGCTCTCAGCTTCCACCCTAGCCCCTGAATATGTGCCTTAAATCCCCATCCCTTTTCTTACCTATGTCGTTAGTGTGCATGTGGACCACAACTTGGGGCTGCTTCCCCTCTCCCTCAAGGATCCCGAAAACATGATCAGAGACATCACAAACCCTGGCAGCTGGGAGGCAATACACCAACCGTAAGTGTCTCTCGATTCCACAACTATGGAGTCCCCAATGACTAATGCTCTGCTCCTCTTCCCCTTCCCTTCTGAGCAACAGGGACAGACTCTGTGCCAGAAACCTGTACCCCATGGCTTACCCCTGGTAAGTCCTATCCAAAATGTTATACTTGTTGAGGGGAACGGCCTCAGGGGATCCCTGCACTGCCTGCCAGTTCCCTTTCTGTCACCTGACTGTAAGCTATGTACCTTCTTCTTTTACCTGAGGTGTGACTACCTCCCTGTAACTCCTTTAGATAACCCCTTCTGCCTCCTGAATGATCTGAAGTTCATCCAGCTCAGCTCCAGCTCCCTAACGCAGTTTTCGAGGAGCTGGAGTTGGATGCACTTCCCACAGATGCAGTAAGCAGGGATACTAGTGGTGAATCTTAGTCGCACATTCTGCAGGAGGAACATTCAACTGCCCTAACCTCCATTCCCATTATTCTAGATTCCCAATGAGATAAAAACAAGGACTGCAGATGCTGAGACTACTGAAAAGCTAAAAAATGAACCAGTCACCTTACCAATCAGCACATAGAACCGTTTTTTATTTTGGTTAGAGGAGGAGGACGGGTGGGAGACACTACCCAAGTCATGTTTCAGATAGAGCAACCACTCAAATATATAACCTCACTTACTCAGCAGTCCAGTGTGCCCTCTGCCTATACATGAGCTAAGCTATTATATCTTTTGAAATATACCTTTCCATCGGGCCTCTGGTCCTCGCTGTTGCTGCTCCCACTCCAACTGCCACAGGAGAAATGAAGAAATGTACAGTTACATGGATAGGATGGGGGGGCTGGATCTGGGTGGGATGTTCTTTGGGGGAGGGTCAGTGTGGACCCAATGGGTTGAATGGCATGCTTCCACACTGTCCAGTTTCTATAAAGATGAGTGAAGTCTATGGGACATGAAAAATTAAAAAGTACTTTCAATACAATGAAATCAGGGTTTTAGAACAATTCTCCGAAGCACAAAGAATTGAATTGAATTGAATTGAAAAGCTTTGTCTTGCAAGAAATGCAGGCAGATCACATACTTAAGTAGCGTAGATAAGTAAATAATAGATAAACAGCTGCAAAAACAAAACACAGGTATAGGTGAATGTTAAGAGTTTGTGAGTCCATTCAGTATTCTAACAACGGTAGGGTAGAAACTGTTTTGAAACCGGCTGGTGCATGTGTTCAGGCTTCTGTACCTTCTCCCCGATGGTAGAAGTTGTAGAAAAGCATTGTCAGGGTGGGATGGATCTTTGAGAATGCTAGCAGCCTTTCCTTGACAGTGGGCCTGGTAGATGGATTCTATAGATGGGAGGTTGGCCTTTGTGATTGTCTGGGCCGGCTTCACCACTCTCTGTAAACATCTCCAATCTTGAATAGTACAGTTGCCATACCAGGTAGTGTACATTCAGACAGAATGCTCTCGATGGCCCACCTATAAAAGTTGGCAAGGGTATTTGCCGTCATGCCAAATTTCCTGAGCTGCCTGAGGAAGAAGAGACATTGTTGGGCCTTTGTAACCAGTGCGTCCACATGAAGAGTCCAAGAAAGCTTGTTGTGGATGCCCACTCCCAGGAGCTTAACACTCTCCACTCGTTCCACCTCTGTGCTGTTAATGTGTAGGGGGGCATGAGTAACATCCTGCCGAAAGTCAATAATGAGTTCCTTGGTTTTGCTGGCATTGAGAGCTAGGATGTGCTCAGTGCACCATTTTTCCAGGTCTTCCACCTCCCGTCTGTAGTCTGTTTCATTGCCAGCTGAGATTTGACTAACTATGGTGGTGTCACCAGCGAACCTGTAAATGGCATTAGTCTGGTATTTGGTGATGCAGTCATGAGTATACAGTGAGTACAGGAGGGGGCTTAGCATGCACCCCTGGGGGGCTCCAGTGTTGAGTGTCAGAGATGATGAAATATTGTCACCAGTCTTCACTGATTGTGGCCTGAGGATCTAGTTGCTGAGATTGGGGCTTAGTCCAAGATCACTAAGTTTAGTAATCAGTCTCAAGGGAGTAATAGTGTTGAAGGCTGAACTGTAGTCAATGAGTAGGATTCTTACATAGTTGTTTTTGGTGTCAAGATGTTCTAGGGAGGAATGAAGGG
>NW_025193382.1:0-3915 GCF_004010195.1 Chiloscyllium plagiosum | reverse complement strand
CGCTTTCCATATCTCCTCGAACTCAAGGCAGAATTTGTCCCTGCTTTCATTGATTGGCCCTAATCCTTCTCAAGTAATTTTTAAAAACAATTTTGATATACCTAGAGGAAGCTTTAAGGTTTTCATTGATCGTATCTGCTAATGACTTCTCATGTCCCCTCCTGGCTCTTCATAGCACTGTATTTGTCTTTTCCCTGGCTAGTTTACAACTCGCAAGCGCTCTAACTGAGCCTTCACCTCTCATGCGAACATAAGCCTTCTTCTTCCTCTTGACAAGTTGATTAAACTTCTTTAGAAATGCACGGCTCCTTCGCTCGTCCACATCCTCCCTGCCTGACACGTACATAAATACCAAGAACACTCAGTAGTTGTTCCTTGAATAAGCTCCACATTTCAATTGTGGCCATCCCCTGGAGTTTGCTTCCCCATCCAGTGTATCCTAAAACTTGGCGAATTGCATCAGAACAATTATATGTCTTGGCTAAAGCCACAATGTCAACTTTACAAAGCTGTGAATTCTAACAATAAATAGCTGCAGGCTGTAGCTGCCTCGCAGACTTGTTTGGGATCTTCCGACCTCAGAAGAACCTTGTGAAAATCGTTCATTTCATCTGCTATTAGGTTTGAAACACTGATCCTGTGAATGGTCCATCATGGTATTATTTTATTCAAGCTCAGACAAGGGTTTAAAGAAATTAATACCTGTTTGTCTCGTTCAATTTCTTCAACAGACGTTTATGCCCGCCCTCCCTCCAGACCGACCCCACAGACTCTCCCCACAGTTTATCTCCCCAGTCTATCCTCAGAATCTGTCTCTGAGTCTGCCGCTGCTTTTTTCTGCGCCAGGCAGTCACCCACCCAATCCTTCTTCTCATGAGTCTCGTCAAATGTGCCTCCTCAAACTGTCACAATCTAGTCACTTTACTTAATCAATCTCTCTGAATTTCTATCCACACTGTCTCCCCAGTCCGTCTCACCAAGGCCCTTCCCATAATCTGTCGCCCCAGTCCCTATCTGTCACCCTAACTCTCTCTCTCATTATTATTTCCCTGCCTGTCTGACCATCCACCACTCGACGTTTAGTGTATTTTCTCCTGTACAATCCTCTACTCAATATTGATATTGCGGCGGAATACTTAGTTTTTCCCATCATCAGTCTTTCTAATTTCGCTGACGAGGAAGGGTCTTCATGCTCTGCGTTATATCTAGAGTAGAGTGGTACTGGAAAAGCACAGCAGTTCAGGCAGCATCCGAGGAGCAGGAAAATCGACGTTTTGGGCAAAAGCCCTTCAAAAGGAAACGTCGATTTTCCCGTTCCTCGGATGCTGCCTGAACTGCTGTGCTTTTCCAGTACCACTCTAATCTAGAATCTGGTTTCCACCATCTCCAGTCCTTGTTTTTAACTGTGCTCTGCGTTGTTCAACCACCATTCATTTCACTTTTGATAGATTTGTGGAAATGTGGTGTCAATTTCAAAGGCATTATGTTGAACGGACCGAACTGCAGCGTTATGTGCATCAACTATCTCAGTTTTCCTCTGCTTATAAAAACATACCTCTACTTTATATCGGAAGCTGTGTATGTGATAAACAGTATACTGTTATGTAAACCCAAACGATTACGCTGATCAGAGACGTGTGTAAGCAGAGTATTTTGATATGGTTTGTACTTCATTGGTCCATTCTGACTTAAGTTTTCTGCTTTAGACACATATTAGTAAGCTTTCCAATCCGTAAGAGACTGACAAGTCAGGAAAACATAATTAAATATAATGGCACAGAAAAGGAGAGTCGGAAATGGTCTGTGACGTTGTACTTTAGCATATTCTCAGACTCAGTCTTCTTTGGTTGGTACGTTATTTTTTCTTATATTATAGCATAAGAGGAATACGTACAATTCCGTATTCACATTTCAAAGAGTCACATTCATGAAATCAGAAAAATCGAAAGTAATTCACAAGCATATTTGGTTAGTGGTCAAAGTCTTTGGAGATGTGACCTGAATGCCTGACAGTATGTTGGTAAAGCAATACTGCTAACTATTTTGTTTAATATACTTGGAATTTCATAGACCTTTTTAAAGCGTGAACAGGTCCCTGCTTATGCAGTGATCACGTAAGTATGCCCGAAGAACTTCGTCTCAAGGCAGAAGTGCATTTATAATTTCTATTGTCATGGATGAGAGCAGACCAGTCCCCCACTGCTCTCCCAACACATTCCTCAACCCAAGGTACACGACTTAATCAAAAATGCATCTCCTCTCTTCTTTTTCGACCACCTTTGCTTGCTTAAAGCACAAACACATATACCCTGACGAATTTAGCTGTCAGTCCTGTTTCCATAATACTTGCAATATCCGTGCCCCACACACCTATTCACGTCCTGACTACATCTGGCTGACCTGTCAGACTTCCTGCATTGAAACAGAGGCAATTTAATCCAAAGGCATCCCTTGCACTCTGTTATATTCCAACCTGCCATGGCTCTTGACTGTACTGTTTCTGACTAAGTGATCTCCTTTCAGGCTCGCATTCCATCACTTGCCCATCCAGTTAAAAACATCCCTTCTAACATGAACAAATCTGGCAGCCAAGACCGAAGTCTCCTTGCAATTCAGACGCATTCCGTCCGTTTTGAATAGGTTACCTGAGACCGAGGAAATATCCCAATAATCTAAAATTCTGAATCGCTGTCCCTTGCCCCAATTTTTTATTCACGCTTTCATTTGCATATCCTCTGCTTCTTCCCCTCAATAACACGCGACGTTGATGCAATCGAGAGATTACCACTGATGAGGCATTTTGCTTTTGCTTTTTCCTAGCTCTCTTCAATTGTTGCGAAGGCAAGTGCTCCGTATCCCTTCTTGATGGCTTTATTAATCTAACCTACTACTCCAGCTACTGGGGGCATGTGCACCAATGACCCTCTGTTCATCTCTGCTTCTCAGGGTCATCATCTCTTCTGTTCCTTCTTTGCCCTCTCCAATTAATCTAGCAATTATGCAGATTGAATTCATTGTTCGCTTCGTGAAAAGATTCTAAACATAAGTAGGGATGTATTGCTGTAATTGTACGGGGCTTTGTTAAGAGCACACCCAGTAAACTGTGTGAATTATTTGTCTCAATATCATAGGAGCGACTTTCTCACTTTCGAGTTCGTGAACAGAGATTTAGTGAACCAGACCAATACCTGGAATGGCATTTTCTGACATATGGAGAATACTTGGTTGCATAGGACTGTAGCAAAGTGCAGAAATGCTGGATAAGCTCTGTCAGTATCGATGACCTGTGGTGACCAAGCAGAGTTCACATATTTAGTCAAACTACGTTCTTCAGAACAAGGTGAGCTGGCTCGACACATTAACTCTCTTTTTTTCTGCACAGGTACTGCCAGAACCTTCAGTTGCCAGAGCAATTCCTGGTGTCAATTCAGAACAGCAGTACCAGCAGTTCGTTGATTTATTTAGGGTCGGCCGATAATTACTGGAGATTGGGAGAATCGGTGTGGGGAGCCTTTAAACTTCAAAGAAGACAACACAAGGTAAAGTTAACAAAACATATTCCTGATGACTGAGTATTCTAGAAGTAGGGATATCGGTTTAACCTTGGTTTATGAGTAAGGGATAGGGTATAAGCTAAGACTACAACGGAGCTGAATTCACATAAAATGGATCGAAGGGAATTTTTTATGTTTTATATCTCTGTGATGCTCTGACCCGTTCCAATCAGCATCCATCCTTCTGCAATCCTATTCAGATATTGGCGAATGAGTGAAAGAAAACCGGGGATTAAAGCAACATGTGCCTGCCTTCTCATTCTTGGACGAATTTCGTGAAGATCAGCTCAGAGTGAGAATTACCTCGATGGAACGCCAGCTTACTGTAATTTCAAAGTTGAAACTTTATTGCTGGAACAGC
>NW_025193381.1:0-3914 GCF_004010195.1 Chiloscyllium plagiosum | reverse complement strand
GCCAAGGTTGTCTAATCCCTCCCCGGTTAATCATTCTTTTCTTGGGAATGAACCTCTTTACAGTATATTGCATCTGCCACTGATTAGCCCACTCGCCCAACCTGTCCAGATCATGATTAAGGATCTCTGTGCCCTCATCACAGTTCACTCTCCACCCAACTTGGTATCACCTGCAAACTTTGAGGTATCAAAATTTTGTTCCCTCATCCAAATCATTAATATGTATCGTGAATAGCTGGGGTCCAATGACAGATCCCTGTGACACCCCACTAGTTACTTCCTGCCAATTTAAAACAAATTCATCAATTCCTACTCTTTGTTTCCTCTCTGCCAACCAGTTTTCTATCCATCTTCTTGTATGTTATTTCTGTCATGGCTATCACATTCACTTTACCTGTGAAAGGCTTCAGTTCAAAACCAGGAGAGAAGTGCTGATGTCCCAGTGGAAAATTGCTCCCTTAGTATTCAATATTATCTCAAAATCACTCTGAAAGGCCTAATTCAGTTGTTGTTGCTGTCTGCTATTTCTCAAAATAAATGAATCAAAACCAGAACCTCAATAATCTGAAAATAAACCCACAAATCTTGCGGATGCTGGGAATCAGAAAGGAAAAAAAAAACAGAAATTGCTGAAAAAGCTCAGCAGGTTAGGCAGCATCTGTAGAGAGAAATCAGAGTTTATGTTTCAGGTCCATTATCCTCCACTTATTTGGAGTAAAGAAACATTCGCGCTGCACCCATCAGCATGTCGTTCATG
The DNA here is from genome assembly GCF_004010195.1 of Chiloscyllium plagiosum. NCBI lineage: Eukaryota > Metazoa > Chordata > Chondrichthyes > Orectolobiformes > Hemiscylliidae > Chiloscyllium > Chiloscyllium plagiosum. Next base: position 3,157 of record NW_025193381.1, on the reverse strand, counting down.
GAATAACAGGAATGAATGAATTCGTAGGGTGGCGATCATTGATGTATGCTCAGAAAGACACACCCAAACCATGCTGTGGCTGAGAAATGACAGACAATCTGCCAATTCACGTTGTATTTGTTTAACCTTTATATCACAGAGGAGCAGTAAAATCTAAACTTGGAGGAAAGGAAAGCGAGATACACGCAGGCCTGGGGAGAAACCTTCTTTCATCTTCAGTCAGCAAGAAGAGGCTACTCAGTGCCAGAAACGTTTTTAACATCTAGAACAAAGATCAGCCACCCACAGTTAGTACCTCATTGACACCTCTGAGTGCCTTCTATATTCTTTCATTATGCTTGGAAACTGCCTTCTGTCCATCTCTAAATAAACACTGAGGCATTTTGCATAATCTAGTGAGTCACTTTACTTTGTTTTCCACACATATTTGTAACTAAGTTTCTGGCCATCTGATATTTGCTCTTGCCAAAGTTTGGAAGCTGCTCAGGAAAATGCATGGTTAAGGAGAATGACAAGGTACATGTTCAGAAGGATTTAAACTAGTGTTTGAAAAAAAGGGTAGTTTTGGTGAGTGACTTCAAATTTGCTCTTATAATCAGGGATTCCTTTAGACTCAGGTGCTCGAATGGAGAACAATTTGCTAGATGTGTCCAGGAGGGCTTTTTGACACAGTATGTTGACAATCCTGAGAAGAGGCCATACTAGACTTGCAATGAGGGAACCAAAAGAGAAAATACTGGAAAATCTCAGCAGGTCTGGCAGGATCTGTAAGGAGAGAAAAGAGCAATTAGGGAATGTGCCAGGACAGGTGATTGATGTTTCAGTAGGAGAGCATTTTGTGCTTAGTGACCATAACTCCATAAGATGTCAAATAGTTATGGACAAGGACAACAGTGGCCCTCAGATGAGGATGCTTAACTGGACAAGGGCCAAAGTTAGACAGGAACTGGGGAATGTGGACTGGGAGCAGTTATTTGACAGCAAATCTACATCTGACATGTGGGAGGCTTTTAAAGACCAGTTGCTTAAAATGCAGGACATGGATGTCCCTGCAAAACTGAAGGATAGGAATGACAGGATTAGGAACCATGGATAACAAGGGAAATTGTAAGCTTAGTCAAAAGGAAACATATGATAGGTCTAGGCAGCCATAAACTGACAAAGCTCTTGAGGAGTATAGATAAAATAGGAAGGAACTTAAGCATGGAATTAGGAAGGCTAAAAGGGCCCTGAAATGTCTTTAGCAAACAGGGTCAAGGAGAATCCCAAAGCTTTTTGTATATATTAGAAGAAAGAGAGTGGCAAGGGAAAGATAGGCCCACCCAAGGGCAAATGAGGGAAGTCCTGTGTGGAATCACAGAAAGTGGGAGAGATCCTTACTAAGTACTTTGTATCGGTATTCACCAAGGAGAAGGACATGACTGATGTTTAGGTCAGGGATGAGTGTGTGAATACTGTAGAGAATGTCAATATATTGAAGGAGGAAGTTTTAAGTATTCTAGGTTGCATTAAGGTAGACAAGTCCCCAGGGTTAGATGTGATCAATCCCAGGTTAATGTGAGAGGCAAAAGAAAGAAGTATTTGGGGCGTTAGCAGATATCTTCACATCCTCTTTGACCATAGGCATTGTTCCAGAAGACAGGAGATTAGCTAATGTTGTTCCCTTGTTTAAGAAAGGAAATAGGAATAATTCAAGAAATTACAGGCTGGTGAGCTTGCCATCTATGGTGGGAAAGCTCTTGGACAAGATACTGAGTGGCAAGATGCATGCACATTTGGAGGAAAATGAACTAGTTAGTGACAGGCAGCATGGCTTTGTACAGGGAAGGTCATGTTGCACCCACCTAATTGAATTTTCTAAGAGGTGACAAAGACAATTGATAAGGGAAGGACTGCAGATATAGTTTATATGGAGTTTAGTAAGGAATTTGATAAGATCCCACATGATAAATTGGTGCAAAAGCTAAAACCACAGGACATTTTGGATGGGCTGCCTAGATGGATACAACACTGACTTTGTCAAAGAAGACAGAGGGTAGCAGTTGAAGGATGTGTTTCAAAATGGAGATCAGTAACTAGTGGTGTTCCACAGGGATTAGTCTTTGTCCTCTGTCATCTGTAGTATATATAAATGATCTGGAGGAAATGTGGGTGGTCTGATTATTCGGTTTGCAGATAACGTGAAAATTGGTGGAGTTGCTGATAGTGCTGACTATTGTGAAAGGATACAACAAGATACAGATAGATTGATGACTTGGGCACAGAAATGACAGACAAATCCAGACAAATGCAAGGTGATGTGTTTTGGAAGATCAAATTCAGGTGTGAATAATACTGTCATTACACTAACACACAGACAGTCAGGGTGTGCGGGTCCACAAAGTGGCAATACAAGTTGCCAAGCTGATTATGAAGGCAGATGGCATGCTTGCCTACATCAGCCAGAGCATGGAGTACAAGAGTTGGCAAACCGTGTTGCAGCTGTATAAAACCTGTGTTAGGCTGCATTTGGAATATTGTGTGCAGTTTTGATCGCCACACTGCCAGAAGGACGTGGAAACTCTGGAGAGAGTGCAGAGAAGGTTCCCCAGGACCAGAGAAGGTTGCCTGGTCATTGGCCAATGAGGAAAGGTTAAAAAGACTAGGATTGCTTTTACTGTAAAGAAGTGGGGTGGGGGGGGGGGGGGGGGGGAACCTGAAAGAGATCTACAACATTATGGGAAGCATAGGTAGAGTGGGCAATCAGAGGTTTTCTCCCAGGGTTGAAGTTTTAATACAAGGGGCACAGGTTCAAGATGAGAGAGGGAAAGTTTAAGGGAGATGCAGAGAGTGGTAGGAGCCTGGAACACTGCCAGAATAGACGGTGGAAGCAGACACATTGACAACTTTTCAGAGGCATGAATAGGGAGGGAATAGAGGGACACGACCGAATAGGGACTGAAGGTTTTTTAAAATGTAGTTAGGGCATGATGATCAGCACACGTTTGGAGGGCCGAAGGGCCTGTTCCTGTGCTGCACTTCTCTTTTGTTCTTTGTTCTTCAGGAATAGAGAGAAGGCAGTTCACACCTGCACAGAGGTGAGAGAGAAGGCAGTTCACACCTGCACAGAGGTTAGAGAGAAGGCAGTTCACACCGGCACAGAGGTTGGAGAGAAGGC
>NW_025193380.1:2667-3914 GCF_004010195.1 Chiloscyllium plagiosum | reverse complement strand
GCACGGCCAAATGACCCTAACCCGCACATCCCTGGGCACTATGGGTAATTTAGCACGGCCAAATGACCCTAACCCGCACATCCCTAGGCACTATGGGTAATTTAGCACGGCCAATCCCCACCCTAACCCACACATTACTGGGCACTATGGGTAATTTAGCACGGCCAATCCACCCTAACCTGCACGTCCTTGGGCACTATGGGTAATTTAGCACAGCCAATCCCCACCCTAACCTGCACATTACTGGGCACTATGGGTAATTTAGCACGGCCAATCCACCCTAACCTGCACATCCATGGGCACTATGGGTAATTTAACACTGTCAATCCCACCCTAACCTGCACATCCATGGGCACTATGGGTAATTTAACACTGTCAATCCCACCCTAACCCGCACATACCTGCGCACTATGGGTAATTTAGCACGGCCAATTCCCCCACCCTAACCTACACATCCCTGGGCACTATGGGTAATTTAGCACGGCCCATCCCACCCTAACCTACACATCCCTGGGCACTATGGGTAATTTTAATGGCCAATCCACTCTAACCCGCACATCCCTGGGCACTATGGGTAATTTAGCACGGTCAATCCCACCCTAACCTGCACATCCCTGGGCACTATGGGTAATTTAGCACAGCAAATCCAACCCTAAACTACATAACCCTGGGCACTATGGGTAATTTAGCGCGATCAATCCCCACCCTAACCTGCACATCCCTGGGCACTATGGGTAATTTAGCACGGCAAATCCCACCCGAACCTACACATCCCTGGGCACTATGGGTAATTTAGCACGGCCAATCCCCCACCCTAACCTACACACACCTGGGCACTATGGGTAATTTAGCCGCGCCTCAGCCGGGTTCCGCCTCTCCGGAACCTTCCTTCCCGTGAAACCGTCCGCTCGATTCGCCAGTTCCACTTTCTCGGCCTCGATTGCTTTGCCCCGCTTGGGACCCCTTTGCTTCAAGCCCTCGGCTCATTGGGCTCGCGTGCAGCGTTGCCTCCCGCAGGCTCGTACAGCCCCTCGATGTCCGTGCTAGCCCTTTTACACCTACCTTGAGTTCATGCGTCTATCCGAGAGTTGCTGCTGTGGGTCTGATCTGATCTGATCTGACCCGACTCCCACTACCGGCAGTAGATTCCACAACCCCCCCCCCCCTCTCTCCATGAGGAACTAACCTCTGACCTCTCCCCCTTGCCCTTCCTCCAATCTCCTTCAAATGACGCCCCCCCACCCCCC
>NW_025193380.1:0-1215 GCF_004010195.1 Chiloscyllium plagiosum | reverse complement strand
ATCCCACACTCTCAGGCACTGTATTCCAGACCCTAACTTCTGGATTAATCCGGCCAATCCCACACTCTCAGGCACTGTATTCCAGACCCTAACTTCTGGATTAATCCGGCCAATCCCACACTGTCAGGCACTGAGTTCCAGACCCTCAGGCTTCCATTAATCCAGCTGAACCCACACCCTCAGACACTGTGTTCCAGAAACTAACCCCTGGATTAATCCGGCCTATCCCAAATTCTCAGGAACTGTGTTCCAGACCCTTAACCCTGGGTTGACGCGGACTCCCGAACACTCTCAGACACTGTGTTACAGATCCTAACCCCCGGATTATTGCCACCTCTCCCACACTCTCAGGTACTGTGTTCCAGACCCTAACCTCTGGACTAATCTGGCCTATCCCACACTCTCAGGTACTGTGTTCCAGACCATAACCCACTGCATTAATCTGGCCAATCCCACACTCACAGGCACTGTATTCCAGACACTAAGCCTTCTATTAATCCAGCCAAACCCACACCCTCAGACACTGTTTTACAGACCCTAAAGCCTGGAATAATTCAGCCTATCCCACACTCTCAGGCACTTTGTTCCACACCCTAACCCCTGGATTAATCCGGCCTATGCCACACTCTCAGGCAGTGTGTTCCAGACCCTCACCCCTGGATTAATCCGGCCTATCCCAATCTCTAAGGCACTGTGTTCCAGACCCTCATACCTAATTAATTCAGCCTCCCGCACACTCTCAGGCACTGTGTTCCAGAGCCTAACCCCTGGATTAATCCGGCCTAACCCACATTCTCAGACACTGTGTTCCAAGCCCTAACCCCCGGATTAGTCCGGCCTATCCCACTCTCTCAGGCACTGTGTTCCAGGCTATAATCCCTGGATCAATCCGGCCAATCTCACACTCTCAGGCACTGTATTCCAGATCCTAAGCCTTCTATTAATCCAGCCAAACCCATACCCTCAGACACTGTTTTACAGACCCTAAAGCCTGGATTAATTCAGCCTTTCCCACACTCTCAGACACTGTGTTCCAGATACTAACCCCTGGATTAATCCGGCCTTCCCCACACTCTCAGGCACTGTGTTCTAGAGCCTTACCCCTGGATTAATCCGGCTTCCCCCACACTCTCAGACACTGTGTTCCAGACCCTAACCCCTGGATTAATCCGGCCTCCCCAAACTCTCAGACACTGTGTTCCAGACACTAAACCC
>NW_025193379.1:0-3913 GCF_004010195.1 Chiloscyllium plagiosum | reverse complement strand
TTATTAATGACCCTTCCATTGACATTGTTCCACTTCACAGACAGTCTCATTCTCCTTTCCTCTCAGCTCCCTCATGTGGAAGCATGGTAGACCTGTTACATGTTACATCCTCCTTTTAAAGCACTAAACTAATTTTTTTTAGCTTTGTCTACAGGAACACTTTGATGCTGCACTTAGCATGTCTTCCCACACTCTGCAACAAAACATTTTCCATTCCCTGGTTGGTGATAAAACCATATCAGGTGATACAGGTCATGGATCTAGTGCATGTTCAGATTTGTATCCATCCACCACTCCGGAATGGATTCTGACCTTCTTCCCTGACAATAGCTCCCATTTCTTGCATTGCAACAATGTTTTCACTAATCAGTGATGACCCCCATCTAACTTTATGTTTCCTTAGCATTTCTCTACTATTTCCCCAAGATCCTTCCTGATGAAGGCCTCCTGTCGGAACATCAATTTTCCTGTTCCTCAGGTGCTGACCTCCTCAACCATTTAATCTTTCCAACTTTTCAGATACCTTCATGTTCCCATGTGGCTATTGGGGCTTAATTGTCTTTTGTGGTCGTTGTTAGATTTTAGAAATCATGTTACATAAGAATGTACTGATGAACCTCTATCAAACACTGCACCACAAAAAGGCAATTGCCGCTGTATATTGGAGAAAAAGTGAATAGCCATGAAATTCTAACTATGATCATTCAATTTAAACACAATTAGTATTTTTCTTGAATAGCCAGATTAGAATTTCTTTATCCCTGGGCATTTTCTTTCAATGAGTAATGATAAAATGTACAAACTAAACAAACCTGCTTTTCAGAATCTGAAATGAATGTGATTGCACTGTTTGCATCATGCTATCAATAATTAATCAGAAAATAAACTCCTCCAAATCATGTTTGATATCCTTGCACTTCTAATCCTGATGATTGTTCTTTGAGTGGAATTGACAGCATCTTCTAGCACGAGAAGTTCATTCAGTCCCATTCTTTGGGTTTTCAAACATCAGTTCTGAGGCTGGCATTTAAATCAACATATAATATAAAGATTGTACCTGTAGAGTCTGTTGTAGTTGCGACTGAAAGAGAAATTATTTATATTGTTAATGTGAAAAAATTCTATGCTTGAAATTAATTTCTCAAAGAAATGATCTTTCCAGTTTTTGAACATGTTCATTTTTATCAGTATAATCCATTTCATTGATACATAATAGTTTCCTAGATTATGTACAGTGGGACATGAGCATTTCATGATGTCAAACATAAAGAAGATTGACATTCAGCCCTTTCTATTTGTGCTGATTCGAGAGCAAATTTATTTTCTGGCATTACTCCTGTCTTTCTACATAGCCCATTGGTTTTCGTCTAATTGTGTGCTCCCCATTCCACTCTGAAAGCCCTTCATGACACTCGCTCCAATGTCCTCTCAGATGGTCTATTCGGTTCAGAATCACTTGCTGCATATTCCATTTTGTGTTTCTTTTCCAAGTCATTTAAAATTTAACTCTCAGACAGCTTCATTCTCCGTTCCTCTCAGCCACCCGAAAGCAGATGCGTGATAGACCCGTTGTTAAAGCCTCCTTTTAACACACTAAACTGACTTTTTATTTGTCATTTTCTGCAGGAACACCTTGATGCTGCACTTAGCATGTCTTCCTGCACTCTGCCACAAAACAGTTTCCATCCCCTGATTGGTGATAAAACCATGTTAGGTGATATAGGTCATGGATATAGTGCATGTTCAGAGTTTTATTCATTCACTGCTCCAGACTGGAATTTGTCCTGCTTCCCACTACTTACAAAGCAACAATGTCTTCACCCCCATCTGACTTTGTGTTTCCTTAACATTTGTCTACTATTTTCCCAAGATCATTGCTGATGAAGGGCTCCTGTCCTAAACGTTGATTTTCCTGCTCCTCGGATGCTGCTGACCACTTCAACCATTTAACCTTCTCAGGTTTTCGGACACAATCACATTCCCATCTGGCTACTGGTGCAAAACTCTTTTACTTCGTCGTTGTTAGATTTTAGAAATCAAGTTACATAAGAATGTACTGATGAACATCTAACAAGAGTAGGGTCACAAAAACTGCACCACTAAACTGCATTTGCACTATATATTGGAGAAAAGGTGAATAGCCATGAAATTCTAACTATGATCATTCAATTTAAATACAATTAGTATTTTTCTTGAATGGCCAGATTAGAATTTCTTTTTCCCTGGCAATTTTCTTTGAATCAGTAACAACAAAATGTACAAACTAAAAGAACCCACTTTTCGCAATCTGAAATGAATGTGATTGCACTGTTTGCATCATGCTATTAATAATTTATCAGAAAAATAAACTCCTCCCAATCATGTTTAACATCCTTGCATTTCTAATCCTGATCATTGTTCTTTGAGTGGAATTGACAGCATCTTCTAGCACGAGAAGTTCATTCAGTGGCATTCATATGGGTTTTCAAACATCAGTTCTGAGGCTGGCATTTCAATCAACATATAATATAAAGATTGTACCTGTAGAGCCTGTTGTAGTTGTGACTGAAAGAGAAATGATTTATATTGTTAATGTGAGAAAATTCTAAGTTTGAAATTAATTTCTCAAAGAAATGATCTTTCCAGTTTTTGAACATGTTCATTTTTATCAGTATAATCCATTTCATTGATACATAAAAGTTTCCTGTATTATGTACAGTGGGACATGAGCGTTTCTTGATATCAAACAAAAAGAAGATTGACATTTAGCCCTTTCTCTTTGTGCTGACTCGTTTTGAGAGCAAACTTATTTTCTGCCATTACTCCAGTCTTTCTACATAGCCCATTGGTTTTCATCTAATTGTCTGCTCCCCATTCCACTCTTAAAGTCCTTCATGACACTCGCTTCAATGTCCTCTCAGATGGTTTATTCAGTTCCGAATCACTTGCTGCATATTCCACGTTGCGTTTCTTTTCCAAGTCATTTAAAATTTATTGAAGACCTTTATTATTGAATTGATCTTGTTCCACCTCTCAGACAGTTTCATTGTCCTTTCCTCTCGGGCTCCCAAAAGTAGATGCATGATAGACCTGTTGTTAAAGCCTCCTTTTAACACACTAAACTGATTTTTTATTTGTCGTTGTCTGCAGGAACACCTTGATGCTGCACTAAGCATGTCTTCCTGCACTCTGCACCAAAACAGTTTCCATCCCCTGATTGGTGATAAAACCATGTTAGGTGATATCGGTCATGGATATAGTGCATGTTCAGAGTTTTATTCATTCACTGCTCCAGACTGGATTTTGTCCTGCTTCCCACTTCTTACAATGCAACAATGTCTTCACCCCCATCTGACTTTGTGTTTCCTGAGCATTTGTCTACTATTTCTCCAAGATCATTGCTGATGAAGGGCTCCTGTCCTAAACGTTGATTTTCCTGCTCCTCGGATGCTGCTGACCACTTCAACCATTTAACCTTCTCAGGTTTTCAGACACAATCACGTTCCCATCTGGCTATTGGTGCTTAATTCTTTTACTCTGTCGTTGTTAGATTTTAGAAATCAAGTTACATAAGAATGTACTGATGAACATCTAACCACAGAGTAGGGTCACAAACGATGCACCACTAAAATGCATTTGCCACTGTATATTGGAGAAAAGGTGAATAGCCATGAAATTCTAACTATGATCATTCAATTTAAATACAATTAGTATTTTTCTTGAATGGCCAGATTAGAATTTCTTTTTCCCTGGCAATTTTCTTTGAATCAGTAACAACAAAATGTACAAACTAAAAGAACTCACTTTTCACAATCTGAATTGAATGTGATTGCACTATTTGCATCATGCTATCAATAATTTATCAGAAAAATAAACTCCTCCCAATCATGATTATCATCCATGCATTTGTAATCTTGATGATTGTTCTTTGAAT
>NW_025193378.1:0-3913 GCF_004010195.1 Chiloscyllium plagiosum | reverse complement strand
TTCAAGAGGCAAAGAACAATCCCAGAGATGACTATTTTCAGTACAAATATTCAACTTTCTTGTTTAAGTCCAGGAGAGAATATTAAAACTAACACATATTTGCATCTTCATTTCCTGAAAGCTACCTTTTAACTCTCACTCTCCAAAAACAGTCCCATAAAACATCCCGATTAATACTTACAAAACAAAATAAATTTTTCAAAACAGTCAGCTTTCCGTATTTCTCCTTTGCATAATTTCCTCTTAAGATTCTCTCCAGGTGAGTTTCGACGTTCTGCTCTGCAAACTTCTTATCCACAAGAACGTTTCAGAAAGTTCTTCAGCGACCAATCTACATTTGTTGGTCTTTGGCAGTTTTCCTTCTAAGTGTTCAAAATTTCCGATTGATAACATACAACATTGGATTATTTCATTGATTTTGATATTTTCAAAATACTAAATTCAAATTGATTGGATTTTGTTGTGTTGGGACATAATTCAAACTGATGGGCAGAATTTGAATTTCATTATGTTTCATGGTAAACAAAATGCTGCAATTGTTTCGTCCAAGAGTCATCTTGTTACCTTTTTCAAGACTCTCCGCGTTTTGTCGGTCCTTGCGAGCTTTCGAACTCTATTAAAAATAGAGTACACCTCTAAACCTTCATAAGAGCATAAAAGTGAATTCATCTCTGGGACATGACCAGTCGTCCCCAAGAACTTTGTTGGACGCTAGGAAAGTGATTGCCATGCACCTTGCTAATACATTTATGTCATTATTGCCACAAGGCTGGTGCCAAAAGATTGGAGATTTGTTCATGTGATGCCACTACTTATGAAAGTAAGGAACTATAGCCCGCTGAGCCTGACTTTAACATTGACTCAGTTTTTCATGGAGAATTTTGAGGGAAGGGTTTATTTGTGGATGTAAATTTTCTCGCTGAGCTGGAAGGTTTGCATTCGTTTGATTCGTCAGCATACGGGGTAACACCAGCAGTATGGTGACTAAACGTCAAAGAAAAAATAATGATGTTCCCTAACTTCGTGACGAAAAGTTTGAAACCAAATCTTCCAGCTCAGTGGGCAAACTAACATTCAAAACCTCAACTTGAACGGCACATGGTCTCGAAAATTGGTCGGATGGATATGCATTTGGAAAAGCACGGACTAAAGAGACTGTGCTGAGCATTGAAAGACGGAATTTATTTCACACAAATGTGATGTGTTGCATTTGGTATGCCACATTTGTTGCATTTGTCACAGCAAGGCAGCGTGGTAAAATAGGAAGTTTCTACAAATGCCTTTGTTGGACTGTCCTTTGAGTTAAAGTGTTTGGATGACGCGTTGCATCTGTACGGGACATTGGTTCGGCCAGTTTTGTAATAATGTCTTTAATCCTGGTTTTTCTGCTTTCGGAAAGATATTGATAAACTTGAAAGCTAATATAAAAGTTTCACAATTATGTTGCTGGTGTTTTGGTGGGGGTGGCTTAGTGGGGTTGAGCTACAGGGAAAGTTAAGTCGGCTGGGGCTATAATCCCTGGAGTGTTGAGGCTGAGGAGTGACCAGAGCGGTATTTTTAGTGGTGTATCCCGATAATCTTGGGTGAGTAACACCGAAGGCCACTAAATTATACAGGACAGCTATTCATGTTAAAAATGGACAAGCACATTATGGACAACAATGCTGAACTATGGAGGTAGATTGACGGATGGGACTAGCTGTAGGAATTAGAAGTTTGAGGGGCCAATCACAAGAATGAGAACAAAAAAAAGTATTGCCAGATTCTCAATCTACCTCACATAACCATCCTAGATTCTCACAGACAGAGAGAAATAGTAGGGGTATCAGTTGATGTACCAACAAACGTAACTGGTTTGGGAACTAGACCGAGAAGGGCAGACTAAGACAGTTACAACGAAGAATGTGTTCACAGGTTTCTGAATGCTGCAATGAAGACATTTCAGTAGCATTCTGCAACATGAGATAGCATTCCCAGTAATGATGGATGGATGGGATGTTATTCTGAGTCCAGATGAGGGAGACTTTTTGGTGACGATTTTTTCTACAGCTTTGTAACTGTGGGTGGGGACAGCAGATACTTCGTCTCACTGGCCTGATTCAAACATTAACTGGTCTCAGTGGCATTTTCTTTGTGACAGAGGGATCTTCTGCACGGGGCTGACTTAGTTTCCTGGTGCTATCTTATTGAACCCACCTCATTAACCAGCTACTCATCCCGAAGGTGATCCTCTCATTCAATGCCAGTCCATTTCTCCCACCCATCATATCTGGAGGTACTCACCAACACCCGGATGCCCCTGGATATTCCTTGACCCCTGGCAGTTGTTTGTTCGTTAAAAGACGAAGGGGAACACGTTTGAGCTTTCTCAGTGTAGAGTTGTCCTACACAGATTACACCGAGCATGGCAGGTCGGGGCAATGACATCGCGATTTGTCGACAGGGGCACGGAGTTGCTGGTAGATGGACTAGGACAGAGGAAACCATTCTGTTCCCAAAGGTGGCCACAGTGCAGAGCACTGCGTTTACCACCAAGCTCAGTGCAAAGCCAGTGATCTTAAAATATGTCCAGCAATACCGGACATGAACCAAGAACCTTCCCCGCTCTTTCAGGATAAGTGGTGGAATATATTTTCTGCTCCCTCACACTCACTGTCTACTTGTTCTATCACATACCGCAAAACAAGGCTCATGACTTTCCTCTCTCACGACTGCATGCAGTACCTCCCCCACAATTCACCTCTACTTTACCCCGCCCCCCACAAATTAATTATATGGCATGGATACAACATTGTGAACTGACTCCCTTCATTAAACACACCATTACCCCACCACCAACACCAGGACGAACAGCAGGGTCACATATTACCACGTTCACTCAACCCTCCTTTTTTACTATTCCAAGAAAATAAAGCAGCCTCGAAGAGGACAGAGACATGGTCAAGCTGGGTCGTTGAGTGGCCAATATCTGTTCCCTCACACACCATCCCTCTGCACGAGCTCATCCCACCAACCACGTAAGGAGCAATGTTCAGGGAATGGCAATTCTCAATTTAAACCCACTGTCAGTTCCGTTCCCTCAGAGCAACCTCAAAGCCGTGACCCTGATGCCATTTCCCTTTTGTGTTGAGCTGGTTCAAATGAAATCTCCGGGGTATCGTTGGGCTGACGGTGGGTGGAAAACATATCGTCTCCACCAACTCCCAGGAAGGGAGTACGGAGGACCCCTCCCACACGCCCTCCTGTCAACAACTCAGAAAATGAACCTAATCTATCATATTTTCTGCTCTCTCCACTTGTCCTGAAATCTTCAACAATCCGTGCTGATATACACTCATGGTCGTCTGTTCCCTCATCCCCCATTAATAACTCTGCAGACTACTTTACATTGTCTTTCAATGTGCTTCATACCAAAGTGCATCACATCACACCGCTCTGCATGGAAACTCAGGTGTCATATACTCGAACACGACACCAACTTGTCACTGTCTTGTTGGTGTTCCACACTGTCCTCTACAATTCTTACAAATCTTCTCGGTTTGGTGACACCTGTAAGCATTGGCATTTTCTGAGAGTCAAGATCCTCACACAAGAAGTGACAAATTGGCACAACCATTAATATAAGCAAGTGAAATACTGGAAAACTGCACATGGAGGGACTGAACTATTGACACACTGCTATTGGAGCCATTAGAATAATGACACCATGCAAAATAAGCAACAGAAATGCTGGCACTCACCTTCTAGAACAAGTGAAATAGTGAAGAGCCCTCCACAGAGCAAGGGAAATACTGACAACCTCCCTTTCTCTGCATTTTTGTTGATGCTTTTGTGTCTGTATTTAGGTGCGCTCGGTTATGCTTGAATTTTTGTGAGTGTACGTTTCTGTGTGTGTCAGAGCGAAAGTGCATGT
>NW_025193377.1:0-3913 GCF_004010195.1 Chiloscyllium plagiosum | reverse complement strand
CTGCCTTTATCTCTCATTGTTTTGCACATTTCAACCATGTTTCCTCACAATCTCCTCTTCTCCATTGAAAATAGAGCAGCGAAACTGATCATTTCCAAAAAAAAGCACACTTTGCTGAATACTGCATTGTGACCTTTTCCTGAGCCTGATGTTCTGGTGATCTCCGGTACATGTCAGTAAAAATTGCTGACATGTACCGGAGCATGAGCACTGATCTCACAACAGCAGTATGTAAATGGATAGATTGGTTTTAAGGTCCTAATTGTGGGATTGGGTCGCGTTCATCCAACAACATTGACTCTAGCTGCACAGACTGAACAATGTCAATGCGAGTGCATGATTCTCAAATGTGTCAGGGAAATTGGAGGTGGGACCGAAAGCAGGGTTACTGATCGTGGAATGGGGAGAAATCTCCGAGAGTGGGCGAATTTGAATCCTGATACATCGACAGCAGATTTGTGAAAGGGCGAGGGTTTGAAGGAGCAAAATCATCACATCGACGAATATTTTCATGTCAAATAAGATTGATTCGCTCCTGCTTTTGTTAAGCATGTCTCACTCTGCATAAAACGGTAACAAGTGACAATACTGGAAGTCAAATTGCCGATGATTTTTCTGCTGCCAGTATGCAAAGCGTTAACCAATGCACGATACCGGCACCACATGGAATAGCATGATGCAAAAAGCAGTAAAGATAGTGGCAGAGGATATGTTAGGAAAAGGACCACATGAACAGTAGGAATACTTGACAGACAGTGACTGAGGCATGCAAACACATGGTGAGCTGAATAGTTAACTTCAGTATCTCGAGAGCCGATGGATATTTCATCAGTTAGTTTGCTGCAGGCGAAGATTGATATAGTTGTCAAGAAAAGGAAGGTATCAGGGAATAGCGCAGGGAAGTGCTGGAATGTATTTCTGCAAAAGAAATGCAGTTTACCTTCAGTTTCTTTACCAACTTTGTCATACAAGCAAGTGACCACTGCTGTGGAATACCATATAGTGCCAGGTTTCAGGCCTGGAATACTGTGTGGTGCAAAAGCGAAGATCAAACTGGAAATGGGGATGGGGATGAGCCAGCGGATATGGGTTCAGTAATGAAATCAGTGAGTGTGAAGTATTTTGCTGAAAATATAGAGTGAATTGAAATGCCGGGAACTGGGAACTGAAACATGGAGCAGCTTTTATTGACGTGGCATATGTCGCATCAGGCTGGAAGCTCCAACCTCAACTGCAGCAGCTTCCATTGGCACGAAACAGGGAGCGTTGGGACATCAAGCTGGTAGTTCCAACTTTACATGGAGAAGCTTCTATTGACATCTCCACCGAGAGAAACGGAGGTAATGTTTTCGCACTCTGACCAGTCTCATATGGCTAACTCTGCTCTGGCAGGAAGGGATTATTTTTGCTCATTTCATTTTATTGAATTTATTGTAAACTCGCATACTTCGAAAATTAGCTTGAATATCATGTTGTGATTAAGGATTAGTTTATCAAAAGTGATGGAGCAATATCAGTGAAGTGGAATTTAAAATTCATCAGATGAGTCGAGATACCATTGAATGGCTGAGTAGACACAAAGTGAATAGAAGTTTCAGGAGGGTAAATGTCTTTTCGTTACAAAACCTCCCACTGCACAAAGAGTGGATGATTGGAATGAAGCAGTAACAGTGGTTATCTTTCTTGTTTATTCAACTTGTGAACATGAGTACGATTGGTCATGTCCGTGTTTGGATCACAACTCTGCAGAATACCAACCTCAAACACGCGCGAGCACAGTGTCACAATGGATAATGCGCTTGGTTACGGTCCAGAGATTGTCGTTGAGGTTTCGACTTGGTTCAAGAACAAGACTGGCAGGCTTCAAATTCACATACAATCTAATCTCCCACACATTGTAGCACATACATCGGGCCAGTGGCACAATGGATGACATGACGAACGACAGATCTGCTGTGTGGAGTTTCGATTCCAACCTGGCTGTAGGCAGCACTGACTTTATTGCACTTACAAATGACTGATCTGAAGACGAAATGAGGTTCGCGCCTTGAACTGCAGGGACAAGGGTCCCTTCATTAAATGCCCCTGCAACCGTCAGAGTCAATATCCCAGAGTCATTAATGGAGGGGAAGTTGAATTCGTCATTAACACTGTCCTGTACACCTGTCAGCCTTCCAAGATTCACTGCGGCACCTGTGATTGTCAAGGAAACAAGACACAGAGACAAGTCTCAGCTTTGATAATTTTGGGAAAATCGTTAGGAAGCGGAATCGGAGGAGAATGGAGAGTGAACTGTCTGAATGAGCAGAGACGGCCGAGGCACCGCCCCCGTTATTTAAGAGGCTGGGACATAGTCTTGCATTTCTCGACGTCATTAATTGATCTGAGGTACTAAAATCACACCACTTGCAGGTGGTCTGCTTTTGCTGATGTCGCTATCTGGATCGAAACAAACCCCAACTCCCAGACTGAGAATCAAAGCCGGGTCACAACGAAGAAAGCGAAAGAATAGAACTGCTAGCCCCCCACGGAGAGCTATACGAATACCACGTATGTGTAGAATGACATGCCTCAAGGTCGTTGTAGATGCTTTCGTCAGATGCAATCGCTTAACTATCTTTATTCATTTTCATCACTTGGCCTTGTATGCATTAACAACTCAAGTTCAGATCCGTGTATTTCTGAAGGTTATGCGGGTTCGCCTCTGTGCATCTCTTCAGACACTGAATCCAGATTCAACCATCCCCTTACTGATGAGATTTTTCTACATATCTCCTCAACCCTTTCCACCTCTTAACTTCCCCTGTTGATCGGTCAAGAGGAAACGGTTCTTTTAGTCTGCATTGTCCATGGTGCTCATTATTTAGTGCATATGAAATATGTATCCTCACAGTTTCCTCTGCCTTAAGAAAACAACCACTGTCAAAACAATCTGTCTTCATAACCTAAACTTTTCAATTTCTGCACGGTTTCCAGTGCGAGCACATGACTACTGTAATGTGAATTGCAGAGCTGCACGCAATAATTCGGGGGAACCGAATGAACAAATGAAATAAATGACTGGAGAAAGCCACAGAAACTTGCCGTTTCCAATCAAACATCTTTTCTCAATACTGCGCTGTGCACTTATGCTGAGCCTGATGTTCCAGTCATGTCTTGTCCGTGTCAGTAAAAGCTGCTCCAGGAGGATTAATTATAGAACAGCTGCATCTAAATGGATTGGATTGCTTTACGATGCCGACCATGGGATTGAGCATTTTCACCCAAAACAGTGACCGCAGCAGTGCAGAATGAACAGTGTAAATGTCAGTATTATAGTGCGAAATACCTCAGTGAAATGGGAGGGTGGACGTTTAGGCCAGTTAGTTCTTGTGGGAGGGAGAAGTTTCTCCGATAAAGGATGGTTATGATATGTGAAACGCAAAGATGTGAGACAGCGGGTGTTTGAAGAAAGAAACTGATCACCACGAATAGTATTTTTATGTAAAAAAAAATTGCTTTTCCCAGCGTTTGCTAAGCACATAGTATATGGAGTAAAACGGGAAAAATGCCGATTGCTGTCACTGTGATTCGAGCAGAACTTGCTGTGTTTACAATGCCAAGGAAGAAGCATTTCATGATACTGGTGCCACATGGAAAATCACGATGCAAAAAGCAATAAGGATCATGGCAGAGATTATGCCAGGAACAGAACCACTCGCACAAAGGAATACTTGTGAAACAGCGACTGAGATGTGCGAACTCAGATTCGGTTGAATCTTTAACTTCTGTGTCCCGAGAGACTGTAGTGATTGCAACACTGAGGTTGTAGGATATTACGTTTGCGAGATATCTACAAAACTTCAAATGATCATGGGATACAGCAGGACATTGCTGAAACGTTGTTCTCAATAACACTGTATTTTAACATCGG
>NW_025193376.1:2432-3913 GCF_004010195.1 Chiloscyllium plagiosum | reverse complement strand
GTGGTCTGTGGGCGCCAGAGAGGGTCAGGCTGGGGACGGTGTGTGGGCGGCAGTGCGGGTCAGGCTGGGGTCGATGTTGGACGGCAGTGTGAATCAGGCTGCGGGCGTTTTTCGACTGTGGTGGGGAACTGGCAGGGTGTGGCATTGGTCATTATGGAGTTGCCATTTTGACAGATTGGCCATGTTAAATTTCCCATTGTGTCAAGGGACATTCGGGCTAGCTGGAATAGCAAAAGGAAATGCAGGGTTTCAGGGATATCATTGGGGGAGTGGGTCTGAGTTGGATTCTCTTGGGAGGGTCATTGTGGACTCAATGGGCCGAAGGGCCTGATTCTGTTCTGTCAAGATTTTATGACATCACTTATCAGCTATAAAACCATTTTTTGACCAATGTACACATGGCTTTTGCACAGACAGCTGGCTCCTCTGACAACAAGCATAATCAGCTTTTAAAATTAGGTTTGTAATTTATTGCATAAACTTCTTCCATTCAAGTGGATGAGTTAGGGGAAATGTCATAACCTCCTGGCTAAATCACAGATAGACGGCCAAGCTTTTATTGGCCAAGGAAATCTCCCAAATCACAAAACCCGCACACCAGGAACAGCGCAAACACAGCTTAATGTACAAGGCAACAGTTATTCTGGACAGACGTATCGACCAAACAAAGGAGGGCCCAGACAGGAAGGCACCGGGTCCTGCTAGACAAGTAAACTAACAGCAACAAGCTATCCAAGTAATTGGCAATGCTTCAAACTATTAACGGATTCTCCTAATTGGCCAGAACGATAGAAATTTCCGGAAAACCATCTAGAACCGAACAAAAACAGGGTTCATCTGCAGACTGATTGCCTGAATCTCTGGAGGCCTTCTGAGGAGACCAGCATGGCAGGAGACAGAGACCATCTGACCATCCAGAGAGAGGGAGGGAGAGAGAAAACATTTTCGCATACCCAGAGGCAGAACCAGAGAGAGAGAGAGAGAGAGAGACGGACAGGCAGACTGAAGCAAAACCCAGGAGCATGGGAGAGGGAATGTGAAAAACTATCGAGAGAGAGTTGGAACCAACTGGAATAACGAGTGTCAACCCTTCAGTCTGTCCATGTTTTAACTCCTGTTTGTCTCAGTCTGACTTCCCCTTCTTTCCCTCTCTCTGTCCTCTCTTCCTCTGCCCTTCTGTCTCTCTCTCTGTCTGTCTTTCTCTCACTCTCTCCCTCTCCCTGTCTCTCTCTGCCCATCTTTCTCCTATCCCCTTCTCCATCCCCACTCTCTCTCCATCTCTCTCTTTCTCACTCTCCCTTTCTGTTATTCACTATTTCAGACCTGAAATCTCTCATCCAATTTTGAAAACCCTCAAAAATACAATCCCCCTGATTTTCCCTCTCCCCCCAAATAACCCCTTCATATATCTTCCGTCCCAAATAATTGCCCCACCAAATATTTTGCTGCCCCCCCCCCCCCCCCCCTTCCTTGGGGTCCCA
>NW_025193376.1:0-1949 GCF_004010195.1 Chiloscyllium plagiosum | reverse complement strand
GAAAAGTGCTTTTATGTCCCTTACACTAACCCCCTCCCCACAGTCGGCATAACATTCGGGAGAGACCAGGAAAAGGTTGATCCCCCGCATTAAATGTACAGCATCCAGCGACACAGAGACAAACTCTTCCCATGTCCCTTCCCCAGTCACTTGGACAGGGGTCTAGGGAGACAGAGGGAGAGAAACTACAAGAGAGAAAGAGAGATGGGTAGACAGACAGTGAGAGGGAAGGAGAGAATAAGACAAAGACGGGCAGGCAGAGGGAGGGAGAGAAAGGGAGAGGAACTGAAAGAGAGCAGGAGAGAGGCAGAGAGAGAAAGGGAGAGAGAGAGAGAGTAAGAACCCAAGAAGAGAAATACAATGTCAGACCGATACAAGGTGAAAAAGGGGAGGCAAAGCCTGGGAGTGAAGGTCAAATAGACAGCAAGAGAGAAAACCCAGGGAGAGATATAGGACAGAGAGAGAGAGAGGAGTTGCAGCAGCAGAGAGATAGAGCTGAGAGAGTTAGGTGGTGGTGGAGGGGGGTCTGCTGCGATGCAGCTAGAATGATGTGCAGACAAAAATAGCAAGTTCCCACAGAGCTGAGAGAAAGATGCAGAGAAAGATGAGCAAGGTGTTAGTTTTGTGAAAGATTGAATGATTAAGCATTCCTGATAAACATGATGGGGTGACAAAGGGGTAGATTTTTGTAATAAGGGAATCTACAATGAAATATCAACAGGGCAGAGATGTGAAGAATGTTGAA
The DNA here is from genome assembly GCF_004010195.1 of Chiloscyllium plagiosum. NCBI lineage: Eukaryota > Metazoa > Chordata > Chondrichthyes > Orectolobiformes > Hemiscylliidae > Chiloscyllium > Chiloscyllium plagiosum. The sequence continues at coordinate 1,204 of NW_025193376.1, read as the reverse complement.
AGAGAGGAATTGAAGGAAAGATGTGGGAGAGACAGCTGGGAACACAGAAATAGACATGAGATCTCTCATGGGAGTGGGAAGCAGTGAGATCGGTGGGATCAGACTGTGCAGCTGCCCTCTCCAGCATTTTGCGCCTTTGTCTCTCCTCAGTTTAGAGCTCGCCCGTTGTCGTAAAATTCCCATAAACAGCCTGAATACTTGTATGTGTGTGTGTGTGTGTGTGTGTCTGCGTACTTGTTTGTGTGTGTGTGTCTGTGTGTGTGTACACGTGTGTGTGCGTGCGTGTACGTGTGTGTGTTCACTCTCTCTGGTTCCAGCTCCTGTCTGATGATTCCTCATCGCAGAATAATCTGATTCTCTCTGTCTTTGTACTGTCCTGGTTTCAGCTCCCAAATCAAATGCTAAACCATTCACGATCCTATTGAATAGCAGAGCAGGCTCAAAGGGCCGAATGGTGCCCTCCTGTTCCTATTTCGGATGGTCTTATGTTCTTAACACTACCTCCCAGCTCTTGGCCCACACACGGGAGGTTATAACTACACAAGGGCCTGATCTGTAGAGTGCTGCACTCTTCCGTGTGTCTCGGAGGGAACCAGCCTGATTTGGATTGGAGTTGCAGCCTCTCAGTGAGAAGTGAAATCTCCTCCCGGTTCTCACTGTAAGGTGGAGCAGGCCAGTCCCGGGGAAGCAAACAGCAGGCCAGATGTGCTCTGTCCTCCAGCTCCATTTCAGAAGGCCACATGGGAGGGGCTTGTTTCATTCATCAGCTTCCCGTGCTCTCCCTTCTGGGTTAGGGTGGGGGCCGAATGGCCTTACTCCTGTCTCCTATTGAGGTGCAGGCTGGCTATGATTGGGTTATACAGGGCATGGCCCTGGAGTGATGTCGGTTAGCTTACTTGGCTGGGCAGTTAGCTTACCACGCTAGCTAGAGTTACTCTGAAAGACTCTCCTTCCCAACCTCTCCCCTCAGCTGGGCCATGCTGGCCCTCTGATTAAATCCCCACCAGACACCGCTCTCTAATGAGGAGCTGTCCCATGCTCTGGTAAGACTACGGTGACATTACATTGGTTTGTACCTGGGGCACTGTGTGCAGGACTAGTCACTGCATTGCCAGAGGGATGTTAATGCGTGGGGAAGGTTTCCTGGATAAATCCCCATGGGAATGAACAGCACTCTCTTTCCCCCAGTTAAGTCACTCTTGCA
>NW_025193375.1:0-3913 GCF_004010195.1 Chiloscyllium plagiosum | reverse complement strand
TCAGAATTTCACAGTTTAAGTAATGCACCGATTTTTTTCATTCTTCCAGCCAAAGGGAACAACTTCATATTTCCTAGTTTAAAAAAATCACACAACACCAGGTTATAGTCCAACAGGTTTATTTGGAGGCACCAGCTTTCGGAGCGACGCTCCTTCATCAGGTGGTTGTGGAGTATAAGATTGTGAGACACAAAATTTATAGCAAAAGTTTACAGTGTGACTGCATTTTTTTTTTGAAAAAGACCAGGATTGTTTGTTAAGTCTCTCATCTTTTAGAATGATCATGTAGGCTTCAGTTCTTCCATATGGAAATCAGAGAACTTTTTTTTGAAGTAACATTCTGAACTGACCTTTAACAATTGTGTCATATCGGCCTCGTGTGTGTGTGTGTGTGTGTGTGTGGTCACCTGCACTACACACACACACACACACACAGACTCACACAAATGGACAGACACACACTTCTGCAGACCCATACACTCACAAAGACCCTCTCTCATACGTTCACACATACACTCCCACACCCATGTGCACCCTCTCACAGACTTAGATTAGATTCCCTACAGTGTGGAAACATGCCCTTCGGCCCAACCAGTCCATACCGACCCGCCAAAGAGAAACCCACCCAGAGCCATTTCCCTCAGACTAATGCACCTAACACTATGGGTAATTTAGCATGGCCAATTCACCTGACCTGTACATCTTTGGACTGTGGGAGGAAACCGGAGCACCCGGAGGAAACCCACGCAGACACGGGGAGAATGTGCAAACTCCACACAGACAGTCACCAAGGCTGAGCCACCGCACCACCCACTTTATACCCTTTTACACTCACACACATACACACACACTCTCATAGACACTCATAAGTCCCTCCCACCACACACACACACCCACTTGCATGCATACACACATAAGTTTGTGGGGTGAATTTGTACTTGTAGAGTTACATTTTATTTTGCTCGAAAACGGCATGAATCCATGTAAGGTTGTGTAAATCCCCTTTTTTAGAAATAGAATCAGTCTGAACATTGGGGCACAGATAGCCTCACACAGGGCATCTCACACCTTCAATGCATTATCTGAGGCAACATGACACCAATTGTTAAAGTTCACTTCAGAATGTAACTTTAAAAAAGCTCTGCGATTTACGTGTGAAAAAACTGAAATCAACACGGTCGTTCTAAAAGATAAGAGGCTTAACAAAACAACCCAGGTCTTTTTCAATATATATTTTCAGTTACATTCACACTGTAAACCTTTGCTATAAATTCTTTGGTCTTACGGTCTTATACTCCACAACCATCTGATGAAAACCATCTGATGAAGGAGCAGCGCTCCGAAAGCTAGTGCTTCCAAATAAACCTGTTGGACTATAACCTGGGGTTGTGTGGTTTTGAACTTTGTGCAGCCCAGTCCAACACCGGCATCTCCACATATTTCCTACGTTGCCTTCCATCTGCTACCAAGAAAACTCTTGTTGTCTTCACAACACATTTTCCAGCCTGCATGTACCCCCCGTGAATGCCTTCACTGAAGTCATTGGTGTAAATTGTTAAACCCAGCACAACCCCATAGGACTCCCACCATCACATGCTGCCTGACAAATAAAGACCCATTTATACAGACTCTGTGATCTCTGCCAGTCAGAAAGCTGGCCAATCTTTTACCCGTGCCAATTTGTTACCCCTCCCCACCCCCCCCACACAAACAATAAGCTTCTATTTTCCACAATAATCTTTGTTTGTGTCAGGAGGCATTAGATAATGTGTGCTGAGAGACGCAGAGAGCACTGAAGGAGTTCGAATGGGAGGTTTTTGAGTTTTGTCACTGCTTCCCCTTGTTCGGTGGCAGGACTCACTGAGCGGTCACTCTCCCATTCCGAACAGGAGGGTGTGGGTGTGGGGCTGGCATGGGAAGGTGAGGAATCTGACCCTACCTGTAAGTGTGAGCAGATTTTTCTCAATTCATCATAGACATTGTCTCTGGAGATGAAGGACACAAAGATGTACTGCAGCAAAACAAAGCATAAAACCTCGTTAAATGGAGCACAAATTGAAACAACAACTTGCATTTATATAGCAACCCCGAGATCAGCAAACACCCCCAAAGACGCTTCACAGGACTATTACCTGACAAAACTTCACACCAGGCTACATGTGAAGATGTGAGTTCAGATGACCATGTGTTTGGTCAAATGTGTAAGCTGAAAGGTGTGCCTTAAGAGAGAAAAGGGAGTTGGAGAGGTGTAGGGCTGGAACTCCACAGCTTAGGCTCATTGAGGCTGAATTCAAGGTCATCACCAGTGACGGAGCGACTAAAATGGGTATAGTCAGGAGACTAGAAACATAGGAGCACAGAGATCGCACAGTACTGGAGCAGCTGCAGGAGATTACAGAGATTAGGAGGGGAGAGATTTAAAAACACAGCTGAGAGGTTAGACACTGGGGTCTTGTTGAAGCAGGTACCAATGTCAGCACTGGCTAACAGGATGAACACGGCCTGGTGTTAGCAGAGTGCTAGAAGAATTCAGGTTTATGGAGGATGGGACTTGGGAACTGAGCAAACGATTCTCAAGTCTAAGAGTCAATAAAGTGATGGAGGAGGGTTCCAGGAACTAAAGAGCTGGGTAGAGGTTGGACAGAGTTACAGAGGTGGAAACAGGCAGCGTTCACAATGGTGTAGGCACATAGCCAGAATCCTGTCTCTAGCTCAAATATAAACACACCCCTTCAGTCACATGATTCACCTCCTTGAACCTCTCCACCACAATCTTTATACAGAAACAGGCCAGCTGACCTGACAATACCAGGAGAGCCCTTATCCCCAACAGGTTCCTCTTCCCACTCACCCTCATCTTTGGTGTACTGAGGACAGCCAGCTGGACATTATAGAATCTGAAGTTAGCATTGGTGCCACCCAGCGCCAGGTACCTGGGTTCAATTCCACTCTCAGGTGACTGTGTAGAGTTTGCATATTCTCCCCATTCTCGGTGTGGGTTTCCTCCCGCAGTCCAAAGATGTGCAGGTTAGGCGGATTGGCCAAGCTAAATTGCCCATCGTATCTACGGATGTGCAGGCTTGGTGGCTTAGCCATGGAAAAGCCAGGGTTACAGGGATAATATACGAGAGTGAGTCTGGCTGGGATGCACTTTGGAGGATCAGAGTGGACATGATGGGCTGAATGGCCTACTTCCACACTGTGAGGATTCTATTCTATGATGTTTCACTGAGTTCCCTGATTGAGGCTGCTAACCTGGTCCAATCAGGGAGCCCTGGCTGACAGATAGGAACAGCAGTGTCGTCTCACACCTGCACACACACAGCATGGGTGCTGGGGAAAATAAAAGCACTACCGCAGTTAGGCGGGTGTGTGGGGGATTTAAAAAAAAATCAACAGGAATGTCAAACCTTCTGAAAAAAAACCAGGAGTAAATAAAGAAAAAAAAGAAACAGCAGTGTCAGAGGCTCTGCTCATGTAGCGCTGGCTCTGAGGAAGCTGAACGATTATCGAGTATCATACACGTGTAAATAAAGGGTAGCTTGGTGACGGGATACTGGCCTCTGTGGAGTTATTGCAATCTCGACCTACTAATCCTTCCCCCTTCTGTTTATTCAGCTGCCTCCCTTCTCTCCCCTTCCTGCTCACTCGCAAATGGGTCAATTGTGGTATCTCATATGTTTCAACGTCTAAAATAAACCCCATCTCATTAAACATTCTCATCCTTGACTGTAATTATTATTTTTTTCTTCCCCTTTGCTGTGGTTCTGTTCGCCGAGCTGGAAGTTTTTGTTGCAAACGTTTCGTCCCCTGTCTAGGTGACATCTAGGCGAATACCTTGTACAGGTGTTCTTCTTCCTCTTTTTGCAAGGTATTTGCTAAAAACGGATACCCCCGCAATTTCATCAACAGA
>NW_025193374.1:0-3913 GCF_004010195.1 Chiloscyllium plagiosum | reverse complement strand
CACGTTTACTTTCAACATAAATATCGAATTAGTTTTTAAATAACTTGATTGAAACTATGTCTTTGCCAAGTCAGGCAGTGCTTTACAGACCCGAACCAATCCCGATGTGAAAACGTTCTTCCTCATGTGCATTTTTCTTCTTTTAGCAATTACTTTAAAACTCTACCGAATCGTTCTCGATACTTTCAGGCGTAGGGAGCATTCTCCCTTTATTTTCTCCTATGTCTAAACCACTCATGACTTGGAAAGGTTCAATAAAGCCAGCTTTCGGCCTTCTGTTCTCCATGGAGAACTGTCCCAACTTTCCAAATGACCTTTATTGTTGCTACTCCTCATACACCACGCCATTCCCATCAACCTGTTCAGCGCTGCTTCCAATCATTTCACGTTCCCATTTCCTAAATGTCAGCATTCAGAACTGTGTGAACATCCAGATGGTGGATTTATTCAGAGTGGGATTGTGTGTGCTAACATCCTGAAACATTTGTTTCAAATTCACCACGTATGGTATTGAGTCATGCCCACTACAATGACACTTCTGAACACAAAAGACAAAGTTATTTCAAGGGGTGCAATTTCATAATGTGCACCTTTTTTATCTAACAGTTGATAGGGCGATCGGGCAAAAGTGAAATCAAACAGCCAAGGCTCGAAAGCGACTTGAAGTAAGAATTCTCACATGCCAGTATTAACACAAGCTACGAAGCGAAGATAATAACTCTAAACATTCTTGCATTTCTAGCACAAAACCAGCTGAGATTCACTCAGATCCAACTACATCCCACTTTGCTCTCGGATTTTGAAACAGCATAGAGTTTCAAGAATATCACCTACTCATTCCCTCTCCTTGTTCGCGGGATGGTGCTGGTTATCCCTTCCGTTTGGACTGAGCTGTGTCCATTGGCAGATTATTCATCTATTTCCATCCACCAGCAGGCAGTGTGTGGGGAGGCAAGCGCTAACACGCTCTAAAGCTCTCTCTCATCGGCACAATCAGGTCCCTCAAGTGCTGGAAATCAGCAAGTTTGATTGGGAACGTCCTCCAAATATCATTTATCTGAGATAGCGACAAAGATGTTGTGATAGTGTGAAGTAGAGAAATGTATTCCGGATACTCTTCCCTCAGGTAAATTCATGTGAGGGCATTTTTGTGCAGCCTGTTAGGTGTTCAGAATCCATCTTCACACAGCAATCCTTACAGAGAAGTTTTTTCTAATACGGGAATCTGTTTCTTTGCTGCAATCGGGCAGCAGTTAGCATCTGAGCCCTAACTGTCCGAGATGAAGACAATCCGCGTAAAACCCTCACTCACTGAGCGCCATTCCCACAGCCCTGAGCTGCGGGGTTGCAGATAATCTAACGCAGAAGGAGGGTTAAAGATGAGACATTGTTTCACCCTCAGCCGCTCTGTCTCAGAGATAAGAGGAGGGACAGCATCAATGTGTGGCATCATTCACGCGCCGGCAGAAGCCGTTCAGCCCATCGACTCCACTGCGACTCTGTGTCACCTGCATATCTCATAATTGGTGATGCATGTCCTAATAATGCGGAACTGTGTCTGTGTCGTAATGCTGTCTCCAACACGATGATCCAATTGTCATTCATGGTTTTTCATTTAACAGGGAGGACACTGCTGTGTGAAATAGCGTGGGGACTAAATGCAGGGCGTCATGCGCATAGAGCACTCTGCAACTCATATATCTTACCTACACCAGTTTATTCCCAGCTCTGGCAAGTGGGTTTGCGAATCCAATCATAGAAGAAAGATAGAGAACAGGAAAAGAGTTTCCAGACATTTACAAGTATGTTTCCTCACCTGTATAAATTTGGCGGGTGTATCAGTACACGATATTCATTTCAGATACATTGAGAGAAAGGAAGTGGAAATTGAAACAACATGCAACACGTTGAATGGAGCTATGTTATAGAGGAACACTGGCCGGCAGTACACACACTGAAACCTGGAATTGTCAACGAGAAGAGGATATTTTCAATCCATTAATTTCTGGGTTATGAGTCCAGTATGCTCCCGCTGGATCGCTCTGTTAGCGCTGACCACAGCAGTTTCCTGTGGTCTTCAGCTTTTAATCTGGCATGTGGCCTGTGCCTCAGAGGATGACTTCAAGAAGATCTTCACTATTTTAGTGTGATAAACTGTGGCGCATATGTGTCCCGGCTGCGTTAATATAACCTGTGAGTAACTTCCCACATTCTGTTAGTTTAACTATGATTTCACTCAGAATCACGAAATAGTGCAAATTGAGGCCATACAGCCCACCTTCGCTGTGCTGGATCCAAACAATAAGGAAATGTCTGTGTCATTCGATTGGGTTATTATATTTGATTGATTGATTGTCACATTTACCTGAGTGCAGTGAAAACCTTTGCAATTGGTAAAGGCAGATCATAGTAATCAATGACATGCAGAACACAGCGTGAGAAAAGGCATTCAGGTTACTCCGCACAGGACGTGCACTCGGCAAGATCCACATTAACAGGATCAGCATCATTTAAGTTGGAGAATACATTTCTCTGTCTAGTAACGGCATACAAGAAGCTGCTGGTGTCTGTCTTGAAGATGCAGTATCTTGATCTGACGTTGATCTCATCGAAATCACAATTTCTGAGTCAAAAATGGGACCGTATGCAAAACCCCAGGGCTCAAGTGTCACTTCTCGCGCGTACGTCACCCACCCGAGGGGATATCACACCCAAGACCAACGAGACAGAACCGCACCTTAAGCGTGATCTATAATTCAGGTGAGTCTCTTTGTTTAAAAAAATGCTTTTTCTTTTGTTTCGGAGTGAAGGCAGTACTGAGTTTTAATAATAGCTCCTTGCCATTCTGACTCCCGTTTCCCAGGAGGCTGCGCTAGCTCTTCCCCCGCTGGCAGCTGGACAAACTCATCTTCTATTGGCAATCAGTGTTGTGGGAGAGCAATGTGAATGCGCTCTTCAGCTCCCTATCAATAACAAGCTTCTGCAGCGGGGGAGGGGGCTAGTGGGAGTGGGTGTTATGGAAATTCTGGAAAGCTGTACTAAAGGGAGACCTTGCATGCACAGGAACTCATATTCCTTTGGGAACCTTGTCCAAATATTTCCATCTGAGAAAGATAGAAAAGTGCAGAACTGGTGGGAAAGAGAAAATCTCTGCCAGTAATCGGGAACACTGTCTGTGTAATTCTCGAATTCACAGCGAGGGCTCTGCAATCTGAATCAGCACGGAAAGATACTGTAGCGAGCCTTGTCGCTCTGGAACACTGCACATGATGTGTATAAACCTTACCATGTTACTCCCAGCTCAGAGAAAAGTTTTCACAGCTCACATCATCCACGAGCGATAAGGAACAGAAGAAAGCGATTCAGTCCAGCATCTTAACACTTGCTGGGAAGACAAGGGATTTGGGAGATTAGACAGTCTCTACTAGTGCATGTTTCCATCATTTACAATCTTGGTCTGTGTAACAACAAAAGTAGGAACCAGGAACTGTTTCTTAAAACAGGCGTGAACATTTTGCAGAGCATAGATGCATCTACCTGCTGTTAGTGAAATGGTGAACAGCAGAGTACAGTGCACAGAGTATGGTCTGACCTCTGTTTTATGGGACCAGCACTCTCCAACTGTGACCCTTTGTTCACATGATTTGAATACAAACAAATAAATGACTCAGTGACAAAACTTGTTGAATCGGATTCTGTGAGGAATTGAAGGCGATGGAGTGAAATCCCCTTTGAATGCGGGAATGTTACATTATCTTAGAGGGAATTGTTTTCCAAACTCGAGGAGAGTGCGCAGTGATGTTTCCATGGATCAAGACCAGGATAGATAGATTGAATAAGCGTCGGATGTTATTGTAGGGAGCCGTGTTGCTTAAACACGCTACACCTTTTGTACAATGGAGCAAAAGCACGG
>NW_025193373.1:0-3913 GCF_004010195.1 Chiloscyllium plagiosum | reverse complement strand
AATTCCAAGCTCCGGAGCATGTTCGATTTGAACAGTTTCACGTTTGGTGCCTAACAGTCACCTGCCAAGGTCATAAATTACGAATTCCCGTGGCAACGTAAATCACACCAGGCAAAAGGAAAGGAATTACTCATCAAGTGATTAATTAAAACTGCAATACATGCTGAAATCAAGGGTAATGAGCTGGTATCAATACTACATCGTACCTTTTATATAAAAGAAGCTTCAAAGCTTTTACTTTGTGAGAGGTTAAACAAATGTTGATCCCTGTCACATTATGAGATATTGGGAAACTGCCAAAGTGTTATATCAAACAAGTGATCAAAGAAGTGGGTTGCAAGTCGTATTTTGTCACACAAAACGAAGCTTGTATCAAAAAACTGAGATGACCGAAGTTTTTCTGATAGAGGTCATCATCTTTTGTCAGTCTCAAAACGCTTCATAAGTTAGTGCTGCCATAGCTCAGTGGTTCGAGCCCGGGGTTGTAACCTCGATTCATACTACAACCTTGCTGAATTTTCTTGCAACTATTGCAGCAAGGATCCGAAGGTGCGTTCTCCATGTTGTTAGGAATTATTTTTGAAGGAGTAGCTGGAAGTCATTTTATAGGCAGACCCCACCCCCCACCCCCCCGTCCCAGGCCCCATTTGTTTCTGTTTGGAAGTCCACATACGTGATTTTCCTTCGAGGAACATGAGGATGACAAGCTTCTGATGCGAATAATGCCTTCATTTGGCAGGAAGAACAACGTGATTCATGAAAAGCAGAAAAGAAACGGTGAAACAATCGGGGACGAAAACGTACAGGGTTGCGGTTGAATGCTTCTGTTCCTTATGTAGAGACAGGAATCTGCTGGAATCCAATTAAACAGGCAGGAAGTTGGAAGACCACAGCTAGCCAGGGTGCCTCAGAGTTGGAGAAGTCAACAATTAGCAGGTACAAATTATTGCCGATTGGGACAGTCCTTGAGGGACAGCCTCCCGCCTGTATACCCCTCTGCTTATGTAAACAGAATCGGTTTTAAAGCGAGTCATGAAGAAAGAAGAGGCCAAACGGGTCAATTCCTCATTTTATGGAAGTTGGGCTCTCCTGAGGTCTTTGTCACTTTCAAAAGATGTCTCTGTATAGTTCCTCTATGGGTCAAAATGAGGTTCAGTTCTCCCGCAGTTCATGAACAAATTTGACGGTATCTGACGTCAGTCTCATTCACTGGTTCATTTGAGATTAAAACTTTGCAGGGAAAGTCTCGTTCAGATGAACACATCAGACGTCAGGCTGTGGGCCAATTAGTGGAAATTGGAAACGAGAATATTTGGATGTTTGATGACTGGCACGGACATAATGTATTATTCTGTGCTCTAAAAGCACGGTGTCACAAAAACTCTTTTTTGGAAGGAATTTCTCATCGCAGGAAAAGAAACCTATGCTGTTAAGAGAAGACGCAATTGCACATGCCGTCCTTCCTGGTCGACTAGTGGTTACCATACAGCGCTTTCACCGCTGTGGTTTGGATTAATTTCTTAGTCAGGGAATCTGGATTTATTGTTCCTGATAAGGGCAACAACACAAGTCGAGCGTCTTTGACATTTCAAACGTCTCCGCATGTGCCTTGAATAATTGTGCAGGGCCGCAAGGTGGCTCACTGGTTATCTCTGCTGCCTCACAGAGGCAGAGATATGATTTGCCGACAACTGGGTCGACTGTCAGTAAGGTGCCTAATTCAGGAGCAAATGAAGAGAAAAAGGGTAAGGAATTGTTCTGTGCGGGTTAATCCCAGGAGGATTTGTGTGCATTTGTTGAATCAAGTAGGCAATTTCTGAACTGTAGGCATTCCATGTTCCCTTATTGTGTTGCTTTAGCACATGTTCAGACAGGGGAGAAAATTAGGAAAAACAGTCACGACCCAATCAGTGATTGATCCATTGTGCAACAACCAACGGATTCACTTTTGACTGAACTAGCTCCCATTTTCCCTACATTGGCAATGGTAGTATACAGCATTAGAGCGGGTTTTCATGTGTTGTTTTGGCCCCAGCATCCTTTCTCAACATGGACTATACTGGGACATAAAGAGATGATAAAAGACATGGATGGCGATAACTGGAATGAAAAGACGTCAGGAAGAATGGACAGCGTTTACTTGGAAACAGAAGAATGGAATGGAAGCCAACGATGTAGTGGGGGACAATGCCATTTGAAAAGACAATGCGGGGTTTCATGGGATGGTGGGAAAGACGAATAGATCATGTGGCGTGACACCAGGTAAAACTGAGTTGTGTCCATATAGAAGGTTTCTAGGCGATGTGAATTTGGTGAGAGTAAACAGGAGGGAAATTCCCTCATTCGGATGGATCTATATCTAGAGTATAGAACTTGAAAATGAGCGATGAATGATAAAGCGAAGTTTGGAGCTCGCATTCTTTTTGTTTCTACAGCTATTGAATTCGAAAATGCTTACTTTTTCTCAGGAAATATTATTCAGAAGTTGATTCTAAAATATTTGTAAGTATGCGTGCAGACACACAAGGAGTGAATTTCACCGGGACAGGGAGTCTGGGCGGCCAGAATTGGTATACGTTACGTGCACACTCTCTAATTGGTTAACGTTAATTGGAAAGAAACCTCATAACACGTGCAACTGAGCACGACTAAGTGTAGAATGAGCTGATTGTGAGGAAAGCTTTAGCAGTTTGTTCTACGTGAACTTCTATTAAATGTAAAGGAACTGAGCTGTTTGTGTTAGCTCAGCATTAAAGGAAGCCCGTTAGCACAGTCTGCTGCATAACTGGTTTATGATATAAAGTGATGCCAACAGTGTGGGAATAATTCGCGCAATGTATCAGCATACCTTCAGGATCCTGATCTCCCCATTCAGCTAATATTTTAGGAGATGGCGAGAATCAAAGTGAAACTACATTATCGTGAGTTGGAACAGACCTGCCGATGTGATGCACCTTTGTTCTTTCATCTGTTGCATTAGAAACTTTGGCTGCAATCACAGAGAAGGGAGTGAGTCCATTTGCTGCTCACCTCATCTCCCGCAAGCATATCTAGTGACAAGACACGAAAATAATTCCTGTTTGAATTCTGTAATCTTCATAGCAGTACTTTGTCATTTCTATTCTAGTTTTTCTGATAACAGGCAAAATGTCCAATGAGACAAACCTAATAACATTTGGATTGTTTTAATGGACTGTGCGAGTTTGCAGCAAAATTAGTAATATGATACGAGCTAAACATCCTTTCCAGAATTTAACACAGCGCAGGATCAGCGACATGACAAACGTCATCGACTTCAAAAATCACCTCTGTATCTCTAGTGAGTGATGGATATTCACTCAGGGAGTCTTTATGGCTGGTCTTAAGTAACTGACGTATTTCCCAAGGACAGAACACTCCACAAAATCAGATATTTTTTGAATAAATGCTGTTTTACTCAATGTTCTTTTGCAACTATTAAACATATATATATTAAATATTAAATATATATGCATACACACACATACATGCATGCGCACACACATTTATACATATGTTTACATACACATACGTACATACATATAGCTCGCACATTCGACGGGAAGAACATTCCACGAGGAGGTTGAACAGTTCATCCACTTTATATTGGCGATGCCTCGTGCTCCCACGAGGAGGTTGAACAGTTCGTCCACTTTACCAACACCTTCCATCCCGATCTCAAATTCACCTGGACCATCTCAGACACCTCCCTCCCCTTCCCAGACCTTTCGATTTCTATCTCGCGTGACCAAATCGACATGGACATTTACTATAAACCGACCGACTCCCACAGCTACCAAGACTTCACCTCCTCCCACCCTGCCCCCTGTAAAAACGCCATCCCATATTCGCAATTCCTTTGTCTCCGCCGCATCTGCTCCCAGGAGGACCAGTT
>NW_025193372.1:0-3912 GCF_004010195.1 Chiloscyllium plagiosum | reverse complement strand
CATTACAGAAAACTCTTGAGTCCCAGAGGAAAGGCATTGAATCGATTTACCGAATAATCAATTCTCCGAACGAAATAGTGCCCTTCCATCTCATTTGGATAATCGAGGTTCCTCTGTATCTCTAAAGGTACACTGCACGGTTACCGAATATTCTTGACACAAGTAAATGACTGAGAAGGAATTCTGAGAATAAAAGATTTACAGAGAATCAACAGAGAGGACAAGGAGCACTCCAGAGCATCAATTCTGTCTGAATTTGAGAGACTAAGTTTTAATTTATTGTTCTTATTAATTAGATTTATATAAGCGGGACCTATCGTTATTGAAACACATGCCAAAAGAATTTAATTCAGTTAGAGGATAGGAAGTAGTTTGGGAGGAATCGTTGAGATTCGGAGGAATTCTGTAAATTTGTTCACTGTTGGAGTTAGATAAATAAATCATTACTTGTTAATTATAGAATTAGTGAAAGGATTCCATTTCATTTAACCACTCCTTTATAACAGATTGGAGTGAGGGGTGAGAAGTAGGTTATACCCCTTGTCACACTTCTTTATCAGATTCTGAGGCGAGGTGCTCCCCTCTGAGTGTTTTGATTTTAACCGTCAGAGGGATGTTGACCTCCCCTTTGGAACAATACCAACAACTGCCAAATTCCAGACGCTATCCGACAACTCATCCGTTTCATCAGTGACTACAACATCTTCAGTTTTGACAACCAGTCCTTTATCCAGACACAAGGAGTGACGAAGGGGACCAAACGCACATCCTAAAATGCCACCATTGTTACACACAGGTTTGAGCAAGACATCTTCGCTACGCAGCACGTCCAACCACCGCTACACACAGGTACATCCATGATATTTGCTTCCTTTGGACTCATGGTGAGGATTCACTAAAATAACTGACACAACGATATCAATAAGTTTCAACTCGCCAACAGACTTACCATGGACTGCTCTTCAGAATCAGTCTCGTTCTTGGACAGACAAATTTCCATCACCATGGACACCTCAGTACCTCACTTCACCGCAAGTTCATGCATAACCTCACAATGCTGCACTTCTCTAGCTTCCACACTAAACATATGAAAACAGCCATCCTCTACGGACAAGCCCTGCCCAGGCACCAGATCTACTCAGATGAGGACAAATGCAACGGACACCTAAAGTCTTTGAAGCACACCCCCATAACAAAGAGATACATTGCTCAACTCATCGATTGTCAGTTTTGATGTGCCACAGTGAAAAACCACAACATACTCCTCAGAAAACAGACACAGGATTGATAGAGTGCCCTTCATCATCCAGTACTACCCTGGAACAGAGAGGCTACGCCATGTCCTTCACAGCCTTCAACACGTCACTGATGACAACAAGCATCTCAGGCTTCCAGTTCTCACCTTCAAACAAACACCGAACCTTAAACAGACCATCATTCACAGCAAAGATGTGCAGGTCAGGTAAATTGGCCATGTTAAATTGCCAATACTGTTAGGTGCATTAGTCAGAGGGAAATATAAGGTAAGGGAATAGGTCTGGGTGGGTTACTCTTCGGAGAGATGGTGTGGACTTGTTGGGCCGAAGGGCCTGTTTCCACACTGTAGAGAATCTAATCAAACTTCCCAGCTTTCAGTTTAGCATTAACCACAACACCACACAACCCTGACACAGTACCCTCTGCAAGACATGTCAGATCATCGATGTGGATACTACCATCACATGTGGGAACGCCACCCACCACATATATGGCAAATATATGTGATTCAGCCAATGTTGTCTACCTCACACGCTGCAGGCAAGGATGTCCCAAGGCATGGTATATTGGTGACACCAGGCAGACGCTATGGTAACGGATGAATGAACACTGTGCAGCAATGGCCCAATCAGGAATGTTCCCTCCCAGTCAGGGAACACTTCAGTGCTCAAGGACAGTCAGCCTCCGATCTTCAGGTAAGTGTCCTCCAAGGCTAACTTCGAGGTACACAACAATGCAGAATCAGCCAGCAGAAACTGATAGCCAAGTTCTGTACCCATGAAGGAGGCCTTGGGTTCATGTCGCGCTATGTGTGACCCCACCGTACTGTTCTGTATCTGTAAAATCTTCCTTACTGTCCTGTTTGGACATCACTACCTTAATAACTTGTTATGATCTCTCAACCTTAATTAGCGTGTCCAGTTTTGGATTACTTGTTACTTTGGTTAGACCTTCAGCATGTGACTCTTATACCGAGCATGTTATTCCAGCTGCTTGGTTATCTAAAGCACCACCTTTTATTTGTATTTCGTTATAATTATCTCTCGGCCTTATTTAATCAGATTATAGGTCATCCCTTCACTTGTAATTCAGCTGTTGACACTACTCACATCCTCTAACACTTTTGGTCACCTGCAGAGACTTATTATTCCCCACTTCACTCACACCATTTGCATGATCTTTTGATCTCTCTGCCACCGCCCCCCCCCACCCCCCCACCCCCTCGATCTCTCTATGTCTGTGAGCTTCCCTCTCTCTTCATCTGAGGAAGGGGCTATGCTCCAAAAGCTTGTGATCTCAAATAAACTTGTTGGACTATAACCTGGTGTCGTGTGATTTCTGACGTTGTCCACCCCAGTCCAACACCAGCACCTCCATATCATAACATTCAACAAATGTAGAGACGTGACATTCTGTGCCATTGCTAAGTGTCGTTAATAAATAATGACAATTTCTATACTTTCTATAATTTACACACTTTATTTAAATGACTATTTACCACAAAAAGATCAATTCTAATCACAATCCTTCCATTCTTCTTAACCCTGAGTCTACTTCCATTTACTTGTGGGTTCCAGGGAGAAAGGAAAGATGAGCATTTACAATGTGCTGTTCATCATGACAGAATCTTCCAAAACATTTTCCTGCCAATGGAATGCTGTTCCTTTAGAAATGGGAAACACAGCCAATAATTTTCACACATCAAGCTCCCGCTATCAATTGGGTAATAAACCAGAGAATCTGTTTTTGTCAGGGTTACAATAAATATTGGACCAAGCATTAGGGCTAACACCTCTCCTTTACTTCAGAGCAGTGCTGACACCATCTGTTCCGCACACCTGAAGGGATAAACTCTGTTTATTGTCTTTCAACTTGCCTTAGGTTCAAGTTCAAGAGTGGGGCTTCAATTCAGAAATTTCTCACTCAGAGACTGGTCACACTGGAAATTATTTCATGTAAAAGTTGCTACTTTCTCTCAGATAGATTTTTATTAAAAACTCTATTGAGATTCTCTAAAATAGCACCAAACAAAAATGCAAAATGCTCATGTAGACGCACCTTGGTTTTTGGTGGTAATCTACCGTCCAGGATCATTGTTAAGATTTTTTCGGCCTTGTTTTCATAATCTTTTGAACACAAACCAGGTGCATCCCAAAACCTGAAATTCAATCTCTCCGGCGTGAAACTCCGCAACTGTAAAATCATATTTAAAAGTAACAGCATATCCATAACACCTTGCAGAACATCAGAACACCCAAAGCGTCATGACTGAGAATCAAGTCTGAAGCATCAGCATTGTGGTCAAATTGGAAATCCAGAGGTAATTTTTCACAGCAAGATCAGAAAATTATATCTGTGATGGTGATCAGAAAGTCTCCATGAAAAGCGGTAAATAAAAGATAAATCTCAGGATAAAACACAGGTGCTCCTTCCAACAGAGAGGGGAAAATTACCTCATGGAAACAGCTTAGATGAAAGACAACACCACTAATAGTGTGACACTCCCTCAGCACTGACCCTCCGACAGTGCGGCGCTCCCTCAGTACTGACTGTCTGGGTGTGTGGAAGTGAAGACTGCAAATGCTGGAGATCTGCCCTCTGCTCCGCCCTCATCAATCTTCTGAAGAAGTAACAAAGAAGATTGATGAGGGTAGA
>NW_025193371.1:0-3912 GCF_004010195.1 Chiloscyllium plagiosum | reverse complement strand
TATGATCCTTTCTCCACTGCAAACATTTCTTGGTAAATTTGGGAATCATTTTCAAAACCTAGAATGTATTCGGCAGTTTAAAAAGCCACTTCTCTCACTTATAATTTATTCAAACACAAGTAACAGAAATTAAACGGATTGTCTCAGCTACGTTTTATTTAAAGATCTAGGACACAAATCAACAAGTATTTATGTCTGCGGGGATCTTTCGTATACCGAATCTGCTCAATTCTATCGAAATCTCAGACTGTATTTTTCTACATGTTTCCAAATCCTGGATATTCCCCCAAACTATTACAAAATGGCGGTGAACCCTTCGGATAATTGAACCGAATACCCAAGAAAGCTCACCTCGCCTCTTCATTCTGCTAAAGTATGAGTGAGAGAGTACTCCACAAATTCCACTATTTAATGGAAAAATATCAATGCATTCTTTAACTCTAAAAGTGAACATTAGACAACAGTTGCTGAACCTCTCAGCCTCCGTTCTATTGAAGGTTTATCATCGCCCTCCCACTCTGTAACTATATGCTAAATCAATAAAAGCCCCTGCTAAAATTCCATCAACTAAATTTGCAAAGACCCCCATCATTGTCGTCGGTCTGTTTTCTTTCAGGTTTAAATCTACCTGGGTCATCTTTGGTCTTTTCTTGCATAGATGTTTCATATGAAAAATGGGGTTTTCATAGAGTGTTAGGCATTTAGATACCCTGACTATGGCAGTTGTTCACTCTTCGGCTACATCACAAAATGCCGACTTCTTTAGACACCAAACGTTGGATAGTTTCATTGGTTTGACTTTGCCAAAAGCAATGAATTCAAATTCATTGTACCTTAGGGCATAATTTCAATTGATCGGTTAAATTCACACTATGGTAAAAACAGCGAATTGAGACACACTTTCAATTTTCCAGTACACTCTGCGATGTCTTGCCAGTCACATGACAAGTGCTTGCAAAATTTCAGCGAAAAACAATTTTCATTCTTTCTTAAAGATATTGAAAACAGCTTCAACTTCATAATATACACGTGTTCTATATTTAAAAACATCGTGCAGTCTTTGTTTATATTATTAAAAAAACATGCTGTATATATTTTACCTTCTCCTCGCGAAAGAAGTGTTTTTGTTAACATTCCCTGGCTGCTGAAGGCTTCCCAATCCTTTGCATTCCCAATAATCTTCACCATATTGTCAGCTTCCTGTTTTGTTTCTACCCTTCCATTACTTTGTTGATAAGGATTTGTTATCTCGTCCTCACTTGAGAATGGTTATTCTTACTTGGGATGACTTTCAACTGTAACTCTGAGTTATCAGAGGAACTCCTGTCCTTATTGTCCCACCATTTTCCCTGCGAGGATTCTCGTCCAATTAACTCTGTCCAATTCCTCCGTCATGTCTTTGTCGTGTGTTGCACAATTATAATTGTATTACATCCATATACGATAAATAGGTCTAAACTGAAAGATCGTGATTTTAAATGTGGGACAAAGAAAACAATTGGGGCGAATGAGAAAGAGAGAGAATGTGGTTGAGGAGAAGAATAAAATAGAGAAAATTACATTAAACACAGAAGAAGATGTGGTTCCCTATTTATTTTGGTAATTTCCATGTGCTGTGGTCCTCTGTATTGTTTGGGTGCAACAGAGCAATATGTTCAAATTCTTGGCATGTTGCCAGAACTTAAGTTTCCAATCAGAAGCAGGAATTAATCACACACATATTGATAAGAATAAGATACGAGAGCATACATTCCTACAAAGTCACGGGACGAGGGGCAAGTTGAGAGAAGGGGGCATTATAAATTTACTGGGGAACAATACCATTTCATATTCTTGGACATTACATGCATTACTTTGCTGACAGTGCCTCTGTTGTTAATTTTTGTATCTTGTGCACATATAAACAAGCGTATCCGCCTGCACAAGCACACTGATCAACATGTATGTCATTTTTTTCCACCGCCTATTGAAATCACCTGTTTGACATTGCCTCTTGTAGTTAGTTTCTTCTTCTATATGTATTTGGCTTCTTATCATGCATTTTGCGTTAATCTGACTGTCACAAAAAATATTCGTGGCTTGCATCACATCAACAGTCACTGTCTTGTATTTGTTTCGTTCCTTAATTAATGACAAATGCACCCTGCCTCTAAGTCTTCAATGTATGCTTTCAAAAAAGAAGATAATTGCAAGTGGACCATTTACTTTTTGGCTAAGGCCAAAACGCAGTCAAATTACTACTTCAAGGCATGTAAACAGTACAAAACAATATTTTCATCTTTGTTTTTTTTTGAAAGAATGAAGTGCTTTGTGTTACCGATAAATATTGTTTTATCAGAGAGTGAGACGAAATTCTGAAGGAACCCTCACTTCTTGAATGTGTTCATATTTACAGTTTTTTTTCTTTTGGCAACTCGGTGCAAAGACGTCAGAGACACAATAACCTGTCGATTAGTTCAATGGAACATGGTTCCACAGAGCATTGTGCGTGGATAACACAGCACGACCATCGTGCCTTTGAAGTGGAAACGTTCCCTTTCTACTTCACCTCTAACATACTGAGACGAATTGGAGATGGGCAATAAGGACAATCGCAGACAATGAAAACATTACACCCAGACCAAGTACTATTGTGATATTTAAAGGCTGTAGTGAAAGGAGTTAACGCGAGATGGTTGTTCAGAGACTGAATGATGTCAGTCTCCATTAATAGTAATGGTGTCACTAGAGGGTTTCCGCCATTGTATTAATAAGGGACTTCTTTGAATGTGTTATTCCAAAGTATCACCGGCAGCATTATCCTCAAGACGATTTGGAACAGCAGAGACGGAAAGGTCAGAATCTGAGAACAAAAACTTGGGATGTTCCAACAATGAATCTGAATCTGAGAACGATAGAATGGAATATCACAACAATGGAGCAGAATCAGCGAACCATGGACGTGAATGTTCATACAATGGATCAGAATCTCAGAGTGATAAATTGGAATGTTCAAACAATCGACAGAAGTTTATTCTATGGTCTTTACTTGGTTTCTGATTTTTGGAAAGTGATAGCCTTGCGGATAGAAGGTGTACTCATGATTATGCAGGTAGGTTACTATCCCATCCTCGCTATTGTTGGTGTTCCTGGTAAGTTTATCTCTGTCCATTTATTAATTGTCTAAACCATTGTGAACATTTTATTTTCTGTTCTGTAAATGGGAAAGATGTAAGACATTGCATTCACTTTCTATCACAAGCTTCATTTTTAGTAGATCGATTCCCAACCCTTAACGTGCAAATATACGAGGAGGAACAGAAGTTTTTTCTTTTAATAACAATGGTAGCCCCATTTTGTCCTGCGCTGATTTATATTTCAATGCTCATTTTCTCACAAAACCTATCCACTACCACCCTCCATAA
This sequence comes from Chiloscyllium plagiosum, assembly GCF_004010195.1. Taxonomy (NCBI): domain Eukaryota; kingdom Metazoa; phylum Chordata; class Chondrichthyes; order Orectolobiformes; family Hemiscylliidae; genus Chiloscyllium; species Chiloscyllium plagiosum. Next base: position 508 of record NW_025193371.1, on the reverse strand, counting down.
TATCGCCAGTCTTCACTTCTACATCAGTGCATTTTTTTCTGAATTAACCTTCACCACGAACTTTTTGATGCAGTTCTCTTCCGGTCACTCTCCAGTTACAAATATGTTCATTACTAATTTATTCTGTCCCTGACCTGGGCCTGTGGAGGTGCAAAGTGTGCAGCCAGTTTGATTCGAAAATGAGATGTTACAGCTTTCTGTCACCTGTTACAGCAGAACCTGTAAAATCACACTTGGAAGAGGACTGTTGTACCCGTACCCATGAAGTAACAGTTTCATTGAAATGTTTTGATGCTAGAACATTCGATGCTAGAGTGGGGGCAATGTCGATGATCTCCCAATTGCAGTGCTACAATGTATTCACACAGTGACGGATGCTGTCTCTGACCCCACACTGAGGGGAATTTGTACAGAAGAAGATGCAGAAAATCGTCCAGAATTACTGCGTGACAGAGTGACTGAAGAAAATTAAAACCAGTGGGAGATTCGAATTAATAAAAATAAATCA
>NW_025193370.1:2740-3912 GCF_004010195.1 Chiloscyllium plagiosum | reverse complement strand
CTGGATTAATCCGGCCTATCCCAATCTCTAAGGAACTCTGTTCCAGACCCTAACACCTGAATTAATTCGGCCGCCCGCACAATCTCAGACACTATGTTCCAGACCCTAACCCCTGGATTATTCCGGCCTATACCACACTATCAGGCACTGTGTTCCAGACACTAACCCCTGGATTGACCCGGCCTATCACACACTCTCAGACACTGTGTTCCAGACCCTAACCCCTGGATTAATCCGGCCGGATAAATCCGGCCTCCCCCACACTCTCAGGCACTGTGTTCCAGAGCCTAACCCCTGGATTAATACGACCTATCCCACACTCTCAGGCACTGTATTCCAGACCCTAATCACTGGATTATTCATACCTATCCCACACTCTCAGGCACAGTGTTCCAGACCCTAACCTCTGGAGTAATCGGGCCTATTCCACACTCTCAGGCACTGTGTTCTAGACCCTAACCTCTGGATTAGTCCAGCCTAACTCACACTCTCAGACACTGTGTTCCAGACACGAACCCCAGCATTGAACCGACCACCACCATACTCTCAGGCACTGTGTTCCAGACATAATCCCTAGATGAATCCGGCCTATCCCACACTCTCAGGCACTGTTTTCCAGGCCCCAACACCTGGATTAATCCGGCCGATCCCAATCTCTCCGGCACTGTGTTCCAGACCCTAACTCCAGATTTAATTCGGCCTCCCGAACACTCTCAGTCACTGTGTTCCAGACCCTAACCCCTGGATTAATCCGGCCTAACCCACATTCTCAGACACTGCATTTCAGACACTAACCCCTGGATTGACCCGGTTTATCCCATGCTCTCAGACACTGTGTTGCTGACCCTCACCCCTGGATAAATCCGGCCTCCCCCACACTCTCAGGCACTGTGTTCCAGAGCCTAACCCCTGGATTATTCCGGCCTATCCCATTCTCTCAGGCACTGTGTTCCAGACCCTAACCCCTGGATTAATCTGGCCTATCCCACACTCTCAGGCACTGTGTTCCAGGCCATAACCCCTGGATTAATCTGGCCTATTCCTGACTCTCAGGCATCTCTTTCAGACCCTAAACCCTGCATTAATCTGGCCCATCCCACACTCTCAGAAACTGTATTCCAGATCAAAAACCCCTGGATTACTCCAGCCTATCCCACACTCTCAGGCACTGT
>NW_025193370.1:0-1881 GCF_004010195.1 Chiloscyllium plagiosum | reverse complement strand
GGCCTATTCCACACTCTCAGGCACTGTGTTCCAGAGCCTAACCCTTAGATTAATCCGGCCGAACCTACACTCTCAGACACTGTGTTCCAGACCCTAACCTCTGGATTAAATGGGCATATTCCACACTCTCAGGCACTGTGTTCCAGACCCTAACCTCTGGATTAATCCGGCCTATTCCACACTCTCAGACACTGTGTTCCAGACCCTAATCCCCGGATTAATCCGGCCTATTCCACACTCTCAGGCACTGTGTTCCAGACCCTAACCTCTGGATTAAATGGGCATATTCCACACTCTCAGTCACTGTGTTCCAGACCCTAATCCCCGGATTAATCCGGCCTATTCCACACTCTCAGACACTGTGTTCCAGACACTAACCCCTGTATTAAACAGACCACCACCATTCTCTCAAACCCTGTATTCCCGACAATAAACCCTGAATTGACCCGGCCTATCGTACACTCTCAGACACTGTGTTCCAGAATCGAACCACTAGATTAATCCGGCCTATCCTATACTCTCAGACACTGTGTTCCAGACCCTAGCACCTGGATTAATCCGGCCAAACCCACATTCTCAGATGCTGTGTTCCAGACCCTAACTCCTGGATAAATCCAGCCTCCCGCACACTCTCAGGCACTGTCTTCCAGAGCCTAACCCCTGGATTGATCCGGCCTATCCCCTACTCTCAGGCATTGTATTCCAGACAATAACATCTGGATTGACCTGGCCTACCCCACACTCTCAGTCCTTCTGTTCCAGACCCTAGCCCCTGGATTAATCCGGCCTGTCCCACTCTCTCAGACAATGTATTCCAGACCGTCCAACCTGGATTGACCTGGCCCAACCCACACTCTCATGGCACTGTGTTCCAGAGCCTAACCCCTGGATTAATCCGGCCTATCCCACACTGTCTGACACTGTGTTCCAGACACTAACCCCTGTATTAAACCGATCACCACCATTCTCTCAAACACTGTAATCCCGACAATAAATCCTGGATTGACCCGGCCTATCATACACTCTCAGACACTGTGTTCCAGACCCTAACCCCTGGATTAATCTGGCCTATCCCATACTCTCAGACACAGTGTTCCAGACCCTAACACCTGGATTAATTGGGCCTATTCCACATTCTCAGGCACTGTGTTCCAGACCCTAATCCCCGGATTAATCTGGCCTATCCCACTCTCTCAGGCACTGTGTTCCAGACACTAAGGCCTGGATTAATCCGGCCTATCCCACACTCTCAGACACTGTGTTCCAGACCCTAACACCTGGATTGACCTGGCCTTCCCCACACTCTCAGGCACTGAATTCAATACCCTAACCCCTGGATTATTCCCACATGTACCACACTCTCAGGCACTGTGTTCCAGACACTATCCTCTGGATTCATCCGGCCTATCTCACAAACTCAGACACTGTTTTCCAGACCCTAAACCCTCGATTAATCTGGCCAGGTCAATCCAGGCGTTGGGGTCTGGAACACAGTGCCTGAGAGTGTGGAATAGGCCGGATTCATCCAGGGATTAAGGACTGGAACAGAGTGCCTGAGAGTGTGGTATAGGTGGGAATAATCCAGGGGTTAGGATATGGAATTCAGTGCCTTTGAGTGTGGGATAGGCCGGATTAATCCAGGGTTAGTGTCTGGAACACAGTGTCTGAGAGAATGGTGGTGGTCGGTTTAATACAGGGGTTAGTGTCTGGAATATAGTGTCACAGAGTGTGGGATAGGCTGAATTAATCCAGGGTTTAGAGTCTGTAACACAGTGCCTGAGAGTGTGGGGTAGGCCAGGTCAATTCAGGTGTTAGGGACTGGAACACATTATCTGAGAGTGTGGGGGTGGCAGAATTAATCCAGGTGTTAGGGTCTGGAAC
>NW_025193369.1:0-3912 GCF_004010195.1 Chiloscyllium plagiosum | reverse complement strand
GACAATGAATGGGGGAGTGGGGAATGGGGGATGTGTCACATTAAGGGTGGTATCAGACCCACGTTGTGGATGCCAATAGGTATTAAAGAGCCTCTTCCTATCCTCCTGTTCTGAAGAATGTGGAGCAAACAGAAAAAATATGAGTCCTGGCTGTATTCAACCCCATAAACTGAAATACAACAAAACTCTCTCTCAGAAAGATTGAAATGGAGCCAAAATTACATAATGCATTTACACTCATGAATTGATAGCACTTGATCATCACTGACTGGGCCCAGCATTTATTGCCCGTCCCTAGTTGCCCCTTGAGAAGGTGGGGGTGAGCTGCCTTCTTGAGCCGCTGCAGTCCATGTGCTGTGGGTAGACCCACAATCCCTGAGGGAGGGAGTTTCAGGACTCTGACCCAGCGACACTGAAGGAACGGCGATATATTTCCAAGTCAGGATGGGGAGGGGCACGGAAGGGAACTTGCAGGGGGTGGTGTTCCCATGTATCTGCTGCCCTTGTCCCTGAATTGTCGAGGTTGTGAGCTGGAATGGTGCTGTCTAAGGAGCCATGATGAATTTCTGCAGGGCATCTTGTAGATAGTACACACTGCTGCGACTGAGTGTCGGTGGTGGAGGGAGTGGATGCTTGTGGATGTGGTCGATGAGTGTGGTGCTAGAAATGTACAGCAGGTCAGACAGCAGCCGAAAAGCAGCAGAGTTGATGTTTCGAGCATAAGCCCTTCATCAGGAATGCTCGAAACATTGACTCTCCTGCTCCTCAGCTGCTGCCTGACCTGCTGTGCTTTGTCAACACCACACTGTTTGACTGTCATTCTGACTATCCAATGCTGTCCTATCTACAAGGCCAGTACATCCTTCATCAGGGACAATATTCAGAAATGTGGGATGTTCAATTCTTCCGTTATCTTGATCCAGTCAGCAGGCATAACTTCCACTGTCCTGAAGATCCCACTTCCCAGGAAAACTCTGGATTTTGCAAGTTGTATCATTGCATTGAACTGTATGCCCTTTGACAAGACAAGGACTATTTACTTCTTCAGCACAGCAGGATAGGACAGGGAGAAAGCGAGAGGTGGCAGAGATATTCAGGTGATGTTCCCACACAAGATTAGAGAACAAAATAAAATGTAAAAGAGAAACACACCCAGACACACACACACACACCGAGGGTTTGGAGGGATATGGGCCGGGTGCTGCCAGGTGGGACTAGATTGGGTTGGGATATCTGGGTGGCATGGACGGGTTGGACTGAAGGGTCTGTTTCCATGTTGTACATCCCTATGACTCTATGACCAGGTTATAGTCCAAAGGTTTATTTGGAGGCCCGAGCTTTCAAAGCGCTGCTCCTTCATCAGGTGGTTATGGAGTATAAGTTCTTGAGCCAAAGAATTTATTGCAAAAGTTTACAGCATGATGTAATCCTGGACCAGTGGCAAGGAGTCACTAAAACAACTACACAGTGATATCAACGAGTTTCATCCCACCATCAAACTCACCACGGACTACTATGTAGTATCTGTCTCATTCTTGGACGCAGGCATCTCCATCAAGGATGGGCACCTCAGCACCTCACTCTACCGCAAACTCGCGGATAACCTCACAAATGCTTCACTTCTCCAGCTTCCACCCAAAATTTATTAAAACAGTCATCCCCTACAGACAAGCCGTACGCCACATAGGATCTGTTCAGATATGGAGGAACATATTGGCACTTGGAAGTACTCAAGGACGCCCTCATAAGAACAGGGTACGATGCTCAACTCATTTACCGCCAGTTCTGACATGCCACAGCAAGAAACCATAATGACCTCCTCAGGAGACAGACATGAGCTGCAACAGACAGGTACCCTTCATCGTCCAGTACTTCCCAGGAGCTGACCTTCCCCACACCTCCACCAAACCTCAAACAGATCATTGTTCGCAGCAAACTGCCTGGCTTTCAGGACAACACCATATAACATTGTCACGGTAGATGCTGCAAGACGTGTCAGTGTCGACCCGGATACCACCATTACGTGTGGTGACACCACCCACCATGTACGTGGCAGGTACTCATGTGACTTGGCCAACCTTGTCTATCTCATATGTGCAGGCAAGGTTGCCCTGAGGTATGGTACATTGGCGAGACCGAGCAGAGGCTACAGCAATGGATGAATGGGCACCACACAACAATCACCAGGCAGCAGTGTTCCCTCCCAGTCGGAGAACACTTCAGCGGTCCAGGACATTCGACCTCGGATCTTCAGGTGACCATCCTCCAAGGCGGACTTTGGGACAGGCAACAACACAAAGTGGTCGAGCAGAGGCTGATAGCCAAGTTCGGTATCCATGGAGCTGACCTCAACCAGGACCTTGAGTTCATGTCACATTACAGGTGACCCCACTGCACTACACACACACAGACAGACACGCACACCCACACACACAGACACGCACACACACAGACACACACAGACACAAACGCGCACACATTCATAGACACAAGTGCACACACGCACACAAGGACACACACACAGACACACACACAGACAGACACACACCCACACACACAGACATGCACACACACAGAGACACACACACAGACACAAACGCACACACATTCATAGACACAAGTGCACACACACACAGACACACACATTTTCCATGGAGGGTATTAGCCACAGGAGAGATTGGACAAACTTGATATGTGTTCACTTGAACGTTGAAGGATGAGACCGTGCCTGACAGAAGGTTACAGAATGCTGAGAAGCATGGATAGAATGGACAGTAGGTGTGTTTTCCCCCAGGGTCGAAATGGCACTTATGAGGGGACATAGTTTTAAGATAAAAGGAGGAAAGTTTAAAGAAAATATGAGAGGCAGGTTTTTTACACAGAGTGTGCTAAGTGCCTGGAATGTGCTGCCCAGAGGAGGTGGTGGGGGCAGATACAATAGCAATGTTTAAGAGGCATCATGACAGATACATGAATAGGCAGCAAATAGAGGGATATGGACCACTTAGAGGCAAAAAGTGTTTCGTTTAGAAAAGCACCATATGACAGCACAGTTTTGGTGGGCCGAAGGGTCTGTCCCTGTGTTGTACTATACTTTGTTCTTTGTAAATGCAGGCAATCCCAGGATTGTGAGTGGGTTCTGTTGGGGAATCTGTCCAAAAGCTGACTCGTACACAAATCAGAACACAATGCAGAACAATGGAAAGCATCTGTTTGTAAGTGCAAGAAACATTCATATGTCAGATCTTTACAATTACACCCATGTATGAGATCGCATTCGTACATCCAAGCAGTCATAACTCAGATATTTGTACATCAGTCCATATACATGGACTTTAGTAAGGCATTTGATAAGGTTCCCCATGGTAGGCTAATGGAGAAAGTGAAGTCACACGGTGTGCAGGATGTTCTCGCTAGGTGGATAAAGAACTGGTTGAGCAACAGGAGACAGAGAGTAGTAGTTGAAGGGAGTTTCTCAAAATGGAGAAAGGTGCCCAGTGGTGTTCCACAGGGGTCAGTGTTGGGGCCACTGTTGTTTATAATATACATAAATGATCTGGAAAAGGGCACTGATGGTATGATCAGCAAGTTTGCAGATGACACGAAGATTGGTGGAGTAGCAGAAAGCATAAGGGACTGTCGGAGAATACAGGAGGATATAGATAGATTGGAGAGTTGGGCGGAAAAGTGGCAGATGGAGTTCAATCCAGACAAATGTGGGGTGATGCATTTAGACAAGTCTAATTCTAGAGCAAATTATACAATGAATGGAAGAGCCTTGGGAAAAGTTGATGAGCAGAGAGATCTGAGGGTGCAGGTCCATTGTACCCTGAAAGTTGCTGCACAGGTTGATAGAGTACTAAGAAGGCATATAGTATCCTTGCCTTCATTGGACGGGGTATTGAGTATAAG
>NW_025193368.1:0-3912 GCF_004010195.1 Chiloscyllium plagiosum | reverse complement strand
TGAGACTGTCACACAGAGACTGGTTGGGATGTCTCACAGAACTGAGCTGAGTCTGTCACACAGAGACTAGTTGAGACTGTCACACAGAGTCAGCTGAGACTGTCACTCAGAGCCGGGCTGAGACTGTCACATTGGACTGCTTGAGACTGTCACACAGGGCAAACTGAGACCGTCACACAGAGCTGGGCTGAGACTGTCACAAAGCGCCAAACTGAGACTGTCACACAGAACCGGGCTGAGGCTGTCACAAAGAGACTGGCTGAGACTGTCACACAGAGCCGGGCTGACTCGGTCACACAGTTCCAGGTTGAGACTGTTACACAGAGCCGGGCTGAGACTGTCACACAGAGCAGGGCTGAAACTGTCACACAGAGCCGGGCTGAGACTGTCACATAGAGCCAAGCTAAGACTGTCATTCAGAGCTGGGCTGAAACTGTCACACAGAGACAGGCTGAGTCTATCACACAGAGCCGGGATGAGACTATCACACAGAGCCGGGCTGAGACTGTCACACAGAGCCAGGCAGAGAATATCACACAGAAATTGGCTGGGACTGTCAATCAGAGCCGAGCGGAGACGTCACACAGAGCTGGGCTGAGATTGTTATACAGCACCAGGCTGAGACTGGAACACACAGAGCTGGGCTGCGACTGTCACACAGAGGTGGGCTGAGACTATCACACAGAGCCAGGCTGAGACTGTCACACAGAGCAGGGCTGAGTCTGTCCACAGAGAGGCGCTGAGACTGTCACACAGAGCTGGGCTGAGATTGTTATACAGCACCAGGCTGAGACTGTAACACACAGAGCTGGGCTGAGACTGGCACACAGAGCCGGGCTGTGACTGTCACATAGAGCCAGGCTGAGATTGTTATTCAGCACCAGACTGAGACTGTAACACACAGAGCTGGGCTGAGACTGTCACACAGAGCCGGGCTGAGACTGTCACACAGAGCCAGACTGAGACTGTCACACAGTGTCTGGTTGAGACTGTCACAAAGAACTTGGCTGAGACTGTCACGCAGAACGGGGCTGAGACTGTCACACAGAACCAGGCTGAGACTGTCACACAGAGCCGGGCTGAGATTGTCACACAGAGCCGGGCTGAGACTGTCACACAGAGCCACAGTGACTGGTTGAGACTGTCACAAAGAACTTGGCTGAGACTGTCACGCAGAACGGGGCTGAGACTGTCACACAGAACTGGGCTGAGACTGTCACACAGAGACTAGTTGAGACTGTCACACAGAGTCGGCTGAGACTGTCACTCAGAGCCGGGCTGAGACTGTCACAATGGACTGCTTGAGACTGTCACACAGGGCAAACTGAGACCGTCACACAGAGCCCGGCTTTGACGGTCACAAAGTGCCGGGCTGAGACTGTCACAAAGGGCCACACTGAGACCGTCACACAGAGCCGGGCTGAGACTGTCGCACAGAGCTAGACTGAGACTTTCACACAGAACCGGCCTGAGACTGTCACACAGAGCCAGGCTGAGACTGTCACACAGAGCCGGGCTGAGACTGTCACACAGAGCCAGGCAGAGACTATCACACAGTGATTGGCTGGGACCGTCAATCAGAACCGAGCTGAGACGTCACACAGAGCCGGGCTGAGTCTGTTCACAGACAGGCGCTGAGACTGTCACACAGAGCTGGGCTGAGATTGTTATACAGCACCAGGCTGAGACTGTAACACACAGAGCTGGGCTGCGACTGTCACACAGAGGTGGGCTGAGACTATCACACAGAGCCAGGCTGAGACTGTCACACAGAGCAGGGCTGAGTTTGTTATTCATCACCAGGCTGAGACTGTAACACACAGAGCTGGGCTGAGACTGGCACACAGAGCCGGGCTGTGACTGTCACACAGAGCCGGGCTGAGAATGTTATACAGCACCAGGCTGAGACTGTAACACACAGAGCTGGGCTGAGACTGTCACACAGAGCCAGACTGAGACTGTAACACACAGAGCCGGGCTGAGACTGTAACACAGAACCGGGCTGAGACTGTAACACAGAGCCGGGCTTAGACGGTCACACAGAGTCGGGCTGAGACTGTAACACAGAGCCGGGCTGAGACTGTCACACAGAGCCGGGCTGAGACTGTCACACAGAGCCGGGCTGAGATTGTTATACAGCACCAGGCTGAGACAGTAACACACAGAGCCGGGCTGCGACTGTCGCACAGAGCCAGGATGGGCCTGTCACACAGAGCCGGGCAGAGACTGTCATACAGCGCCAGGCTGAGACTGTCACACAGAGCCGGGCTGCGACTGTCACACAGTGACTGGTTGAGACTGTCACAAAGAATTGGGCTCAAACTGTCACACAGAGACTGGTTGAGACTGTCACACAGAGCCGGGATGAGACTGTCACACAGAGCCAGACTGAGACCGTCACACAGAGCCAGACTGAGACCGTCACACAGAGCCGGGCTGAGACTGTAACACAGATCTGGTTTGAGACTGTCACACAGAGCCGGGCTGAGACTGTCACACAGAGACAGACTGAGACTGTAACACAGAGCTGCGCTGAGACTGTCACACAGAGCAGGGCTGAGACCGTCACACTGAGCCGAGCTGAGACTGTCACACACAGTCGGTCTGAGACTGTCACACAGAGCTGGGCTGAGTCTGTAACACAGAGCCGGGGTGAGACTGTCGCACATAGCCAGACTGAGACTGTCACACACAGTCGGGCTGAGATGGTCACACAGAGCTGGGCTGAGACCGTCACACAGAGCCAGACTGAGACTGTAACACAGTGCTGGGCTGAGACTGTCACACAGAGCTGGGCTGAGACTGTCACACAGAGGCAGGCTGAGACTGTCACGCAGAGCCGGGCTGAGACTGTCACACAGAGCCGGGCTTAGACCGTCACACAGAGCCAGACTGAGACCGTCACACAGAACACGGTTAAGACTGACACACAGAACCGGGCTGAGACTGTCACAAAGCTCTTGGGCTGAGACTGTCACACAGAACCAAGCTGAGACTGTCACACAAAGCCGGGCTGAGACTGTCACACTGAGCCAGGCTGAGACTGTCACACAGAGCCAGGCTGAAACTGTCAGACAGAGGCGGGCTGAGACCGTCGCACAGAGCCGGGCTGAGACCGTCGCACAGAGCCGGGCTGAGACTGTCGCACAGAGCCGGGCTGAGAATGTCACACAGAGCCGGGCTGAGACTGTAACGCTGAGCCAGACTGAGACTGTAACACATTGTCGGGCTGAGACTGTCACACAGAGCCGGGCTGAGACTGTCACACAGAGCTGGGCTGAGACTGACACACAGAGCCAGACTGAGACTGTCACAAAGCGCTGGGCGGAGACTGTCACACAGAACCAAGCTGAGACTGTCACACAAAGCCGGGCTGAGACCGTCACACTGAACCCGGCTGAGACTGTAACTCAGAGCTGGCCTTAGACCATCACACAGAACCACGCAGAGACGGTCACACAGAACCGGGCTGAGACTGTCACACAGAGCAGGGCTGAGACTGTCACACCACGCCAGACTGAGACTGTCACACAGATCTGGGATGAGACTGTAACACTGAGCCAGACTGAGACTGTAACACAGAGCTGGGCTGAGACTGTCACACAGAGCCAGACTGAGACTGTAACACAGAGCTGAGCTGAGACTGTCACACAGAGCCGGGCTTAGACCGTCACACAGAGCCGGGCTGAGACTGTCACAAAGCGCTGGGCTGAGACTGTCACACAAAACCAAGCTGAGACTGTCACACAGAGCCGGGCTGAGACCGTCGCACAGAGCCGGGCTGAGACCGTCGCACAGAGCCAGGCTGAGCCTGTCACACAGAGCTGGGCTGAGACTGTCACACAGAGCCGGGCTGAGACTGTCACACAGAGCCGGGCTGAGACGGGAACACAGAGCCAGACTGAGACTGTA
>NW_025193367.1:0-3912 GCF_004010195.1 Chiloscyllium plagiosum | reverse complement strand
TGTGCGTTTCAGCGTACCCCCTGTTCCTGCCCCAAACAGTATGCAAAATGGATTTCTGGTATAAAGGGGAACATCCACATGTGTCCCTGCAGTGTCTACTTCATGCATTTTCTTACAATTAACCGATTATCTTCATTTTCAGGGAGTGGTGAAGCGTGCACTGTGCTTCCGTAAAGCTAAAGCCCTTCTTTAAATCGTTACCTCTTGTATAGGAGGAGCGCATGTTCATCAGGAGCAGACAGGGGACGGCGAGGCAATATTTCTGGGTGTTTGCTTTACCCGAAAAACTACTTCGGTTGTGTCTTCCACCGTCCAACTCCTCCGAGCAAAAAAAAGGATCCTGTGCGCCGGACTACTAAAGTTACTAGCTTTTCTTTCAGTCGTCCCTCTGGGAATTCATAACAGAGGGAATGGATGATATGGCAGTTGAATGCTCCTCTTGGAGTTTGTGGTAAGTGTCACCACAAATAGTACAAAGGTAAAAAATCACACAACACCAGGTTATAGTCCAACAGGTTTAATTGGAAGTACACTAGCTTTCGGAGCGACGATCATATATCAGGTCATTGTGGAGGGCTCGATCGTAACACAGAATTTATAGCAAAAATTTACAGTGTATGTAACTGAAAGTATACATTGAAGAATTGATTGTCTGTTAAGCCTTTCATCTGTTAGAATACAGTGATAGTTTCACTTCTTTCATGTGTAAATCACTAATCCCTTTTTTTACGTTGCATTCTCGGGTTAGCTGTTAACAGTGGTGATAGCTAGACAATATGTTGAAGGTGTTAGCCCCCTGTGTTCTCTGTCTATGACCTGATGTTTAGATTGATTCCAATCTAAAAAGTGAAATAACAGACGTTTACATAAATTCATGCAGTTTTTGAGCTCAGAGTTCGACATGAATCAATGTGGTTTTTGAGCAAAGTGCAATGTAACTCTGAAAGTACCAAAAAAAAAATCGCCACACACAATATATATGTGTGCATGTGGGTCTTTGTCTGTCTCTGTGTACGTCTGTCTGGGGAGGGGGTTGTGAGTGTGAGAAAGTGTGCGTGTGTGTGTATTGAGTGCAGAGTGTCTTAAGTCTGTGAGGGGGTGCATGTGTGGGAGTCTGTGTGTCTATAAAGGTGTGTGCGGGTGTCTGTGTGCGCGTCTGTGTGTATATGTGTCCGTGTGCATGTGAGAGTGTGTGTGTGTGTAGGAATATCTGTGTGTGTGTGTGTGTGTGTAGTGCAATGGTGATCACCTGTAATGTGTACCTGCCATGTACACGGTGGGAGGTGTTCCCACGCGTAATAGTGGTATCTATGTGCACAGTCTGACACCTTTTGCAGCGTCCACCGTGACAGGGTTGTATGGCGTTGTCCTGAGAGCCGGGCAGTTTGCCACGGACAATGATCTGTTTGAGGTTTGGCGGTTGTTTAAAGGCAAGTAGTGATGGCGTGGGGAAGGTCTTGGTGAGGTGCTCATCTCCATTGATAATGTGTTGCAGGTCACGAAGAACATGGCGTAATTTTTCAGCCCCTGGGAAGTACTGAACAACGAATGAAACCCTGTCAATTGCAGCCCGTGTCTGCAATTTCATCTCCGAATCATCACAAGTATTACCACTGACTTCATCTGCAGGAAGTGCACTCAACTTCACCTCGTTGGAAACTGCGATAGGGAACTGGAGCCATATCTGCATGAACATCGAATCATTCAGCACTCTGTTCGGGGGGTTGGGGGGTTGGCGTGGTAAGAGAGAGGAGTTACAGAGAGCTCACACCACAGGTGCAGGAAAAACGGAGATGGAATACTGTCAGGGAACAAGCAGACTCTACAGGAATCCCATGTGGCCGTTCGCCTCAATGACAAGTATACCATTTTGAATACTGTCGGGAATAGAGGGACGTCATACCGGAGTATACCATGTTTTCGAGGTCTCTGACACAGAGTCTGTCCCTCTTGCTCAGAACGGAAGGGGTGAAAGCAGTAGAACATTAGTCATTGGGCAGTCGAGATTTAGCGGGACAGTTAGGAGATTCTGTGGGAATGAGAGAGACTCGCAGTTGGTGTGTTGCCTTCCAGGTCTAATATTCATGAAGCTTGACACCATCCAGGACAAAGCCAGCGCTTGGATGGGCACCACATCACCAAACATTCAATCCCTTCACCACCGGCGCTCAATAGCAGCAGTGTTGACTATCTACAAAATGCACTGCAGAAATTCACCAAAGATACTTAGTGAGCACAATCCAAACTCTTCACCTTCCTAGGATATATCTGAGAAGCTGTGAAGGAGATTGCGGTGCCTTTGGCATTGATCGGCATGTGGTCATTGTCTACAGGAATAGTGCCAGAAGACAGAAGGTTAGTAAAAGTTGTCTCCATGTTCAAGAAAGGGTGTCGAGACATCCCTGGTAATTATACACCAGTAAGACTTACTTCGGTTGTAGGTAAAGTGTTGCAAAGGTTTTTAAGACTTAGGATTTATAATTATCAAGGAAGGAATAATTTGATTATGGTTAGTCAACGCAATTTTTTGAAGAGTAGGTCATGCCTCACCAACCTAATTGAGTTATTTGAAAATGTGACCAAACAGGCGGATGAGGGTAAAGCTGTTGATTTGGCGTATTTGGATTTCATTTAAGTGTTTGATAAGGTCATCCACGGGAGGATTTTGCAGAAATTGTCGAAGATCAAAACTACATACATACCCTTTATTTACTATCATCCATGTGCAAATCCAAGAGTCGCATAAATGTCCCTATTTTATGTGACTTTACTACCACTGCTGCCAGTGCATTCCAGGCACCAAACACTCTCTGTGTAATGAATTCACAGCGGACATCTCCTGATAATTCCTTTTATCACCTTAAATATATTCCCACCACTCCTCCACTCCTACTGCTCGTGATAGCCATTTCTGCCCTGGGAATTAAGTCTCTAGCCATCCATTATACCTGTCATCATCTTGCATACTTCTATCAAGTTGTCTCTCATCGCTCTTTGCTCCAATGAGAAAAGCCCGAGCTCCCTCAACCTTTCTTATAGGACTTACCATCCAGTCCAGACAGTATCCTGGTAAATCTCCCCGAGCCCTATCTAAAGCTTCCACATCCTACCTATCGTGAGCCGACCAGAACTGAACCCAATATTCCAACTGTTGTTCATAGAGGAAGCATAACCTCGCAATTCTTAAAATCAGTCTCCCGTGAATGAACGCCAACACACTATTCGCCTTCATAACAACCCTATTAACTTGTGTGGCAACTTTGAGGGATCTACGTGCATGGACTCCAAGATCTCTCTGTTCTTTCACACTGCCAAGATTCCTGCCTTTAACCCCTCTGACATAAAACGCCTTGCAATTTTCCAGATTGAACTCCATCTGCCATTTCTCAGCAAATGTCCTGTTGTCACCTTCAACAAACCTCCACAATATTCACAACTCCACCAATTATCGTGTCATTGGCAATCTTACTAACACACCCTTCCACTTCCTCATTCAAGTAATTTATTAAAATCACAATCAGCAGAGGTCCTAGGTCCCTGTAGATCACCTCTTGTCAATTGAGTTGCAGACTGAATACTTACCATCCACTACCACCCTCTGTCTTCTAAGAGTCATCCAATTCAGTATCTAAAAAGCCAAATTTTCCTATATATTCTACCTTTTTTACTTTCTGAATGAGCCTACTATGGGGAACCTTCTCGAATCTTGATACAGTACATGCATACATCATCCATTGCTCTACCATCATCAATGTGTTTTGTACATACACAAATAATTCAATCAGGCTTGTGAGACATGACCTGCCTCTCACATAGCTGTGTATTCTTTTCTGAATGGGAGGCAGGTAGATGTAAAGTACCACTGGAGCTGTTCAGATGGCCTCATTATTCTCAATATAAGTTGATAATTTC
>NW_025193366.1:0-3910 GCF_004010195.1 Chiloscyllium plagiosum | reverse complement strand
AAGATTTCAAAATGTGAAATGTAGAACAAATTGAACTGAGGATAGATGTTTCCTGCTGCCCATTCATGGACCATCCTCTGCACCATTGTTGTCTTACCAATGCCAGCCACTCCGCTAACCACCGTGGTGCCAGACAGGCTGGAGTGGCCAAAACTGCTCCTGAATAATTGATCAATCCGGATTTTTTCAAGTTCGCTGGTGACGTACTTCCGCTGCCATTCTTCAAGTTCCCTGCCTCTGGAAAGGAGCTCATGTTCCACTAGTCTCCGTTCACGCAGCGTGGAAATAATGATAAGCTCTGTATATCGATCAGTGAGGGAAATGGTCGTTATTTTGCTGTCTCCTTTGATGGTGTGTTTGACCACATGCTCGCTTTGGTGGAGGAGGTGTTGCTTGTGTTGATCTTGTATACCTTTCATGACAATGATCAAAATTATGTTGGCATTGTTCTTATTTGTTAATTAACTACATTAAAACAATTAACGAGAAGCAAGGAGGAGCTTGAGTTGGGTAGCAATACAAAATATGTGAGTCGAATCCAAATTTTACTACGCTGTGCTAGAAATTAATCTTATCGAATAAATATTGAATTAAATTAAATATAAATCAGGGAGAATCAGATGCATTATAGTAGATTTTACATTATAACAGACAAGCCCCTCCACTCTATCATCATCTCCATCTCCATTTGAGGAGAATTTAACATTGGAACATGTGAGAAGCCAAATATTATCACATTGTTCACTTATTATTACTTACTGTATTCATTTTTGTTTTGTCTGTTGTCCCCAGTGGAGATAGTATCAGAGTGTTTATAAAATTGATGTCTGCTTCAATCTCAGACAATTTATACCTAATATAAACATATGGCCCACTGGCTGAATAGGGACTGTGTATAATACTCACTTTTTCAATGCTTAATGTTGGGAACAGGATGACAAACCAGTGATACAATTAAATGTGCTATGTGAACCATAATTATAAAATAACACTGTCGATGTATAAGGATCACATTGGGATCTTCCACCAATTTTATCAACTCATTGTCCATTTCAGTGCGAAAGCTGAAGCCTCTCATTGTACAGTCTAAGATTGTATGTGAATGGACTCCCTGTCTATTCTGAATCTTCATGTGAATCTACCTATACCCAGCTTGACCCCATATTTGATTTCATGTTTTAACAAGTCCGAGACATAGACAAAGCAAATCTTATCTCGATATGAGCCTAAATATGTTTCCAAGTCAACTAATTGCCTGGCCTGACAATTGAGTACAGTCTTTGACACAGCCACTCTACGTCAGTAAGATTTCAGTCCAAAGATGTGCAGGTCAGGTGAATTGGCCATGCTAAATTGCCCATAGTGTTAGGTAACAAGGGTAAATGTAGGGGTATGGGTGGGTTGCGCTTCGGCGGGGCGGTGGGGACTTGTTGGGCCGAAGGGCCTGTTTCCACACTGTAAGTAATCTAATCTAATCTAATCTAATTTCAGCAAATTTGGGCTCTTCACAAATCCAATGTTTCAGCACTGTGTGTAGAAATGTGTTTCTGGGATATGTGACTTATTGAAAAACAATTCCTTATCTAGTCCTGGTTGATCAATTAGGTCAAGCTAATATCATTGTAGCCCTATTTGTACCTTCATTCAATGCCCAAACAACATGTGTGCAATCTGATACATGTTGAACTCTAGTACATATGCAGTTGGTAGAAATATGACACTTGAATGTTTAAAGATTCTGTTTCTATACGTGACCCATATCCACACTTTCTTTAGATCACTGTGCGTTTCAAGTCATTGCCCAGGGTGGAGCCGACATATGAATCAAGACCTTCTTCAACCACTACATACATATCAGTTCAGTCTGTCCTCACTATGGGACCACACTCTAACTTCTGTATTCATCAGATCTGACTTCATCAGTAACTAGTCTAGAACCAATTGTGATCCTATAAACGACATAATCTTTACTCAGTCTGTTATGTATTTGATTTAAGCTTTAACTAGGTCTGGAGCTCTATGTGATTCCAGCCCAATACAGACTTTGTAGACTCCGAGACTCTGGCGATATTGAGGTTTACGTTTGCAGAAAGGCACCCGACGGCCTTGTATTGACAGTAAAAGCAAGACTTCTTTTCAGACCCTGATGTGACTGAAGGGAAAAGAAATAATGGCCTGACAAAGTACCAGGGAAGATTTTGAAACCAACTGACTTGCACAACTGAATGTGACTTTGTGGTTCAGCATCTAAAACTGGAAGGTTGGGCTCAGTCTGCTCCAGGAGAAAGTGAGGTCTGCAGATGCTGGAGATCAAAGTTGAAACTTTATTGCTGGAACAGCACAGCAGGTCAGGCAGCATCCAGGGAAGAAGGGCCTGTGCCCGAAACGTCAAATCTCCTGTTCCCTGGATGCTGCCTGACCTGCTGTGCTGTTCCAGCAATAAAGTTTCAACTCAGTCTGCTCCAGAGCAGCTGGGAAAATCAAAATGAGCATTCAGCAATTTCCAACAAAGCTCAATATCACACATGTGGCATATAATTTGTGGCAGATGGAACACTGTCCATGCCCAAGTTCCAGTTCATTTGCTTTGTGTTGTAACTTGGATTGCATTTTATAGAAACGGTTCATGGTAATAATTTGGAGGGTTTGTTTCCTTTCAGTGATGAAATGTGAGACACAAATAAAATGTTAGAACTTAATTAATGCGGTACGTTTTTATGATTAATGATTACTTTTATTTTGACTTACCTTTGAGGTGATCTGATAGCTCTCCTTCCATCTCTCTGATGCGTGCATTATAAAGCAAGTCAAAACCTGGGAAAGATGTTTCATTTCATTAGTAGTGTGTGGCAGCCTCACCCATTAAAGAGGCAACCATGTTTGATTGCTAGAAATACTTGGACTGTACAATACCTCTGCTCTGAATTTCTTTCAGAATGAGTTTCAGTTTTGGCTTTGATTCTTGCATTTTCACCAATGTTTCCCAAAATATTCGTTCTCTGCAGCCATTGGTTTTGGTCACTGTGTTCAGAAGATGTTTTGTTGCTTCCTTTCTCTGTTGATGCTCTGAAAGATTACGGATATACTGGAATAAAAGAGAAGAACAGGTAAAATAGAAAGGGAAATGGGAAAAGGGAAACAATAGATGAAGGAACGGAATGGAAGAATGAATTGATGGAGGAAATGAGGGAAAAAGAAAGATGGGAAAGAAAGAAACAAAGGAAGAACAATGAAATAAACCAGAAAGAAACAAGAAAAAGAAGAAATAGAAAGGAAAACAATGAAAGAGAGAAAATGATAAACAGCAGTGTCGTAATTATGAAAAGCTGTTACATTAATGATGTTCGATTGGTGAAGAATATTCATCTCAGCACACTGATGAGACCTTGCCTCCACTTGTGAAGAAAAACTATGAGGGAGACATTAGTAGTTGGCAAAAACAAGGGCTGCAGATGCTGGAAACCAGATTCTAGATTAGAGTGGTGCTGGAAAAGCACAGCAGTTCAGGCAGCATCCGAGAAGCAGGAAAATCGATGTTTTGGGCAAAAGCCCTTCATCAGGAATAGAGGAATCTATTGGATATGACATGAAACTTGCAGTTAACAAGTCATGTGATAAACAAAACTGGACTCTACAATATTGGAAGTGGAAGTTTTAGGGTTTGGGTTTGAATCCATAACTGAGCTGAAAATGTGTTGCTGGAACAGCGCAGCAGGTCAGGCAGCATCCAGGGAACAAGAGAATCGACGTTTCAGACATAAGCCCTTCTTCAGGAATCCATAACAGGAATCCTGTTTGAATCCATAACACTTGAACTATGATGCGAACATGAGATCCATGTTGTCACTTTAACAGTTTGTTGTGCATTGCCTTTGACGCTAGAACCACAACACCTTCAATGAATTCCTAC
>NW_025193365.1:0-3910 GCF_004010195.1 Chiloscyllium plagiosum | reverse complement strand
GAGCTACAAATCTTCGCACAAACTTTGAACACATGAAAAGGGTTCCATGATACCTCTCCGACTCGCACAGCTGCTGGGATGTGCCCGGCTACAATGTCAATTTCGCAGCAGATAATGATAGCCCATCAATCCACACAAAGATCAATGGTAAGCTGAGTCTATCTTCTCACACTCTTTTCAGCTACAAATGTATCTGTGTACGCGTGAGAATAAATGTTCGCTGATGATTTGGTCAAATAACCATGAGCTGCTGATATTACTGCAATTTCGATTCTTGCTTTGCTAAATGATTTCACCCATTGCTCGAAACAGGACGACTTTCACGTTTACACGGAACACGAAACACACCGGACTACAGGGAAAATGCACAAAGCTGAGCAGGCCGTGTTCCACATCATACCATGCAGCATAGTTTCAGTCACTGTGTCTGTTTTGCAGAATTAGAGTCCCAAAGAATGGTCTACACCCTAAAACCAGAGGTAGCATTACAATCCGAGAATGACAGATAACATTGTGAGGATGCTCTGACCTCTGGGCCAGTTCGAGATGACAGTTTTCTTGCCTTTTACCTTAACCGTGCAATTTGCTGCAGAGATGTTCACTCCTGGACATGAGCCACATGGATACCAACTAAGTTGGAAACCTATGTGGGAATCGACGAGAAGCGACTCGATAAATTTTGCTAAATTCCATAGTGCTTATTGGAAATGCAGTTTCTGTTCACGTCAATCTAAAAGGCAGTTTCTAAACATAGTAACAGAAGTCAAAAGGTAATTACCTCACCCCACCCCCACTCTAGAAGAGGTGCTAACTGCACTTGAGTGCTTTTTGTTCTCTTTGTGAAGCGCTCTCACGACTGAGTCACCTTCACGTCTCTGGTTGCTGAGTGAATCACAAAGAAGGAGTTTCACCAGAGCTGCAATTGCCTCACTTCCCCACTCGCCCTCCCCGTTTACATTTTCCTGCTCGTCAGTGATTTAAAGAAATCCAAATGGATGCGATGTCATTCTGTGGCCTCTGTCGATTCCTCCGTTTCACTTCCAACATGACTTAGATCTCGGGGCGCACCTTAATACTAGCGACGCTATGAAAGCACAAGTCCAAAGGGTCCTCTGAGAGTTTAATTTCTATCATTGCTGTTGCTGATTGATTGAGCCACTAACTTGCGAACTGCCCCAAAACATGACTCAGGACCTCTGGTGCCAATTCTCGCACGTTGAATAACGACAGACAGCTTCCAAACGAGGCCTTTCTGAGACGACTTTAGGGTACATTTGACAGACAGACAAGTTCAGGAATTCCTGGTGCGCTGTGACACCAGCGCATCAGCTTCTTCCCTGTCATTGAACCGAGCCGCCTGCGCAAGGAATGCAAATGCGGTACTGCTTTTCGTGGAAGAATCAGAAGGCGGTAACTACACTCTCAAACAGAATGGCATATGATCAGAACCAGGTTCGAGAAAAACTTTACAAAGCTTTGGACAGTAATTAAATGGAATGGCATTGCATTTCACTACGAGAGCAGATTTCTTCAAGCAAATTCGAAGGCAGGTTTGCAGATGGGAAATTAATAAGAAAGCTAGGTTCTTGTCCATGTAAAACGCCGCATTTGAAGAACAAAGCAGTTTCTGCCCAGTTTCGAACTGGGGACCTTTCGCGTGTTAGGCGAATGCGATGACAACTACACTACACTACAGAAACAAGCCTCAACCGGCCGTGCTGTGGCTCCCTGGCATCCAGCACTGAAAGTTTAAGCCATTCGACGTTGAACCTTTCTGTTTCCAATACATCGTTGTTGTATAGCGTAATTGACATCTTGAAAACGTAAAAAAAAAGACATGTGGAATTGTTGACAAAATATGAACAAGAATGTCGTCAATGTTTGGACCGTAGGGCGAGGTGGAATAAACTGGGACGACTTTCCCTGCAGCGTAACGGCTGCGACATGATCTTAAGGAAGGGTTGTAAACTGAGTATTTAAATGTTTTACCAAAGTTGGGGTGAGTTGAAAACTCGAGAGCATAGGTTTAAGGTGAGTGGGCTGAAATTGACAAAGGACCTGAGGCACATTTCCCACACAGAAGGTTGTGCGTGTTTGGAATGAGTTACCAGAGGAAGTGGAGGAGTCTGTTACACTCTGAAAATTGCAAAGGTAATTGGATGATTTCTGGATAGGATGGGTTTAGAGGGATTGGGGCCAAATGCTGGGGAACGGGACTTGTTTACTTTTGGCTATGTGGTGAGCATGGACGAAGTACACCGAAGTATCTGTTTCCACGCGGTGTACCCCAAAAACATTGTGTTGCTTACACCGGCTTTAAAGGATTACTTTTTAGCGGAGTTTGCCGTCGCAGTCTGTGGCACCATTTAAACTGTTCGACTGCTCACGGGAAAGGTAGTATTGTGAAACACTGCAGACACGAACGACTTTCTTACTTTTGCTCCGACTGACCATACTCCGTGAATTTATCCCAGATCCTCAGCTGAGGATTTTTGCTGCTGGAAGTTACCTCAGAAACCCTGTTAACTCATAATGTATTGAGCGAATCGCAAAACAGAAAGCATTTAACACGGAACATAAACAAAACTGGCAAACCAAATGCATTTTCAGACACAGCGAAGCATGAATGCGAAATGTGAGACAGTCCGAGGTCATGAGCCGTAAAGTAATCTCACAACTAACAACAGGGCAATTCCAAGCTACTCTTTCAAACATACTGCAGCCTTAGTGCACCACCACTTGCCAGACAATGCTGAAAAGAGAGAAACAAAGAACATAATAAGAATGGGCCATAAAAAGTGAATTTCACCAATCACAGTCTCGATTAGATTACGTTTCCCTTCCGATGTCTCCAGGACGGAAATGAAGGAAATGGGAGAAATTCAATAACATATCACATCGAAATTCATTGGAACGATTTTCCCATTCGGCAGAAAACCAAATAACGACGAGTAGAGTCACCGCTCGATTTTGTTTCACAGCAGCGATGAAATAACAATCTCCATTCGGTTCCAGTAAAGACTCAACTAGCCTGGAACAGCAGAGCTGCTTGCGATATTCCGCGCGGGAGGCGAACACGATCATGCCAGCAGAGACACTTTGACACTTCCCCCGGGGGCAAACCGACATTTCTTTTCAAGATCAATGCAGTGGGGACCGAAACAGCACTTTAACAAGCCGCAGCGTTGGAGCTCATCAGCAGAAACGGCAGTGGTGGGATTCGAACCCACGCCCCTTTCGAGACTGGAACTTGGATCCAGCGCCGTATACCGCTCGTCCAAACTACCAGCCGGTAGCAGCGTTCATTTCCTTGCAATTCCAATTGTGCTCCTGCATAACAGATACAAAGTCACATGAAAAGGGTTCCATGATCCCTCTCCGACTCGCACAGCTGCTGGGATGTGCCCGGCTACAATATCAATTTCGCAGCAGATAATGATAGCCCATCAATCCAGACAAAAATCAATGGTAAGCTGAGTCTATCTTCTCACACTCTTTTCAGCTACAAATGTATCTGTGAGTGCGTGAGAATAAATGTTCGCTAATGATTTGGTCAAATAACCATGAGCTGCTTGACATTCCTGCAATTTCGATTCTTGCTTTGCTAAATTATTTCACCCATTGCTCGAAACAGGACGACTTTCACGTTTACACGGAACACGAAACACACCGGACTACAGGGAAAATGCACAAACCTGAGCAGGCCGTGTTCCACATCATACCGTGCAGCATAGATTCACTCACTGTGTCTGTTTTGCAAACAAGAGTCCCAAAGAATGGTCTACACCCTACAACCAGAGGTAGCATTACAATCCGAGAACGACAGATCACATTGTGAGGATGCTCTGGCGTCTGGGCCAGTTCGAGATGACAGTTATCTTGCCTTTTACCTTAAACGTGCAATTTGCTG
>NW_025193364.1:0-3909 GCF_004010195.1 Chiloscyllium plagiosum | reverse complement strand
TGCTGCCTCCATAACAAGAAGAGAGGATAGCCGGTGTTGAAGAGACTTAACCACAATCCTTCCCCAATATGTAACTCAGCATAGTCAAACTGCAAAGCTCAGTGATGAACTATTGTGCATCAGTGAATGTGGCATTCAAGAAGAACATTGAACGGTTATTTAGATAGAAGCGATTAGAGGTAGAGGCAGCAGATTTCGATCAAGGGAATCGAACCTTAATAAAGTCACCACTGGCTGATCGGACTCCTCCTGTGCCACGACATTCTGTCACTTTCTTCATCAATTTTGACCAGGATTACAGTTTGGCTGTGGCAAAGATAACGGCAGCTATAGACTGTGTGTTTGCACCGACACTGTGGTTCAAGTGAATGGTTTCTTGATCTTGGAGTATTACAAGATCTTGTGAGGTACTATTTGATCGGACTGAACAGCATGAAGCTCTGCTTGATACTAAATGCAGTCTGTTCTCGATTGCGTCTCTGTCAAAGCACAATTCGTAGAATCGTAGAATTCTTACAGTCTGCAAATAGGCCTTTGATCAACAAGTCCACACCAATCCTCCGAAAAGTAACCCACCCAGAGCCAGCCATTTCCCTTACTACTCTGCATTAACTTCTGATTAATGCAAGTAACCTACACATCCCTGCACACTGTAGGCAAATTAGCATGGTCAATTCAACCAATCTGCACACTTTTAAATTATGGGAAGAAATGAGACCATCTGGAGGAAATCCTGGCAGTCACGAAGAGAAATGCCACACCCGACACAGAAAATCGCCAGAGCCTGCAAACAAACCCCGATGTCCGCCGATGTGAAGCAGCTGTGCTAACCATTGAGCCAATGTGCAGGCTCGAGAGCAGCTTGTTCACTACTACCTGCATTGCTGTGAATAAAATGCATTGCATCCATTACCACTTCTGGACTGCGTTCATTTCTCATTAGAAGGTCTGATAAAATCACACAGAAATATCAGATGCCTTAAAATCTACCGCATTCTTATTAATAGAGGATGCCCATCTCTAACTACATTCTCTGGAACAGGAAAAAAGAATATCTGTATATTTGCACTGTCAAGTCCTCTACGAATGTTCTATTCTTCAGAACTCCAAAAAGTATGGCATCAACCCTTTTAAAATCTGTTCTCATCAGACTATATTCCCATATCCGGGATTAAAATGGTGATCATCATAATGACAAGAGTGGGGTGGGTGGGGGTGGGTGTAGTTTATCGGCAACGATTGCATAATGTTCAGGGCAATTTACGATTCTTCAGATACTGAGGCAGGCCATTTTCAAATGCGAAAATCTCTGCACAATATCCAAGCTTGGGTTGTCAAGTGGAAAATAACGTACAGCAACACAAATGATTGGCTTAGCGATCGCCAACACGAGAAAATCTCACCACAGCCAATTGCAATTCAAACGTGTAACAATCAATGTGTCATTCAATGATATAATCCTTGGGATTACCAATGACCAGAAACTGAACTGGACTTGCCACATAAGGACATACAGGAGGCCAGGAATCTTTTAGCAAGTAACTCACCTCCTGACTCAAAGAGTCATAAATCTCTACAGCACGGAGTCAGGCTCTCTGGCTCAAAGTGGCCCATGCCGAACAAAATGTTCCGCCAAACTGACCCCATGTTCCTGCACTTGGTCCATATTCTACTGAACATTTCCTCTTTGGGTATTTGTACAAATACCTTCTAAATGGTTTTAATGCACACATCGCAATTTTTTCCTCCAGCAGGTCTTTCCATCTGCGTACCAACTTCATATAAAAGAGTTGACGCTCAGGTTCCACTTTACTCTTTCCCCTCTAACATTAAAGTGATGCCCACCAGTCATCGAATCCCCACATCTTTGGAACAAACACTGAGTGCATTCATCATATCTATGCATCTCACGTCTAATGCACTTCAATAAGATACCCCCTCTGTCTCTTACGCTCTAAGGAAAAGAGTCTCAGCTTGGCGAGCACACCACTGCCTTTTCAAATTTGCACCTACGGATGAGCAATAAATGCTTGCCATCGAGCAGTGCCCAAATTGCATGAGCGATGTGAAGATGTAATCTACCCTCCCAGACAGTGACTTTCATTTTTCTCCCTCACAACTCACCCCTCCCTACGGTGAATACTTGTATTCCTCGGATTCCCTCTCAGTTCCCTGTCTATCAAGTTTTAATTTATACTGCCTTGTTATTAAACATTCGACTAAGGAGAGCAGATGCTTGCATTCCGCACTACCCATGCCCCTCCTAAGCGTATTGTTGGAGTGAAATGAGCATAACATTCACGCAACATACAAAGGTTTATTTCAGCATCGACGATTCCATTGAAACTACAGTGGTGGGAGAAACCTTTGAAATTCAAGATAACACTTTACCGAACAAAGGAAATGTATTTTATGCAACACTGCCAGACGGTATTCAGCATTGACAAAGCAAATAAATTAAGTATTAATTCCATTCATTGCCACGTTAAGCTAAGCTAATGACTGTACAGCAAGTGACGGACAGACTTGTGATCAACGCCCAGTCACTTATGATTTCATGGAATTTATTCGACCATTTTTTATTTCCCTTCTTGAGGGTTTTCAAAATGCAGACTATATTGAAGGGTATTTCTTCCCAGATACTTGCCAGCTGCAACGTGTTAAAAGTCAGTCAGGTGGACACTTGCCTGTCACTTACGGATCTTGTAAATGCATTATCAATGTCAAAATGCAAAGGAAATTGCGTTTTTCTCATTGTTGCAATATCAGTACCAGCAAACGCGTCAGGATCGCCACAATATTAGAATCCTGGATCTGAACAGGTTTTTTTGTTCAAACATATGCACTAGAGATCCTTATCTTTTTCCCTGTGTGTCTTCAGATCTGTTCATTAATCCTGCAGTCCCATTGCTCTCAGTGTCTGTACCGACGTCTCATTTCTCTCTGTAATGATAGGAGGCATTTTTTAACGTCTGAGACTGGTGCGTGCTGATATATAATTTCAATCCGTTTCTCTCATGTTTTTAGTTATATTTTTCGGACATAACTTTACGTGTAACTACTTCAGAATCTATATCTACAATTGTCGTAATTTCCGTCGAGCCGGAAAGTTGATATGGAAACGTATTTTTTCACATTTCTAAGTGACATATTCAGTGCTTTCCAACCTCCTCTGAAGTGCCACCTTATTACTTCTTCAAGAATTTATTTGATTCTATTCCTTTGCTTCCGGTTGCTTGATGAAATAGTTTGTTGCTATCGCCAGGAAATTGGCTGTAGTACTATGTGTTTGTTGATGGAGTCCGTTAATGAGTGTCATTTTTCTATGAATTCCCTCACTATCCTCTGTTCAGGTTGTCCTATTATAAGTATGTTGCCATTTTTCTGTGTGCTTAATAAGAGCTGCTGGAAGTGGCTTACATTGGCGAGTTTTTGTTCATGAACATTGGTTGCTCGCTGCCTGCCTGTTTGCCCTCTTTATTGTTGCGTGAATGCTTTCCATGCAATCACGTAAATTATGTTTCTGCACATGGTGGACAGGGCCTTTTGTTTTGTTGAGACTTTGTCTGAGTGTGGTTGCCTGTTTGTGGATGTTATGAATCGCAGTGGTGGGAGAAGTTTGTTAATTAAAAGGATTATAATGTTAAACGTCTCAGATGAGTGAGTGAGCTCGTGGCGTGTGCTCATCGTGTTGTTTGTCTGTTTGGTTTCTGCAGGTGAAATTTCCGGATTATCTATTCTTGGAATACAGTTGGTGGAGGTGTTCTTCATCGTTCCTTCGTAGATCAGGAGTTCTGCAATGTGCTGTAGACATTATGGCCAGGGTCCTAATGCAGCGTCTTTTGTGTGTGTCTGTGTTCGGATTGTTACTTTTGCCCTTCAGGATCTAGTTGATAATTGTGGCTTTCC
>NW_025193363.1:0-3909 GCF_004010195.1 Chiloscyllium plagiosum | reverse complement strand
TATATATTTGTCTCAAATATTCTGCAGTGATTAATCCGCTGGAGCCATCTGTGTCGGTCCCCCTGCCACCATCAGAAGAAATCTCCGCTCAGAGGTTTCTCTCCCTCACCCGTTTAGTGAGAGGTTTCTCCCCCCGAGAAATCTTCGTCAAGTGGACAACAATAACAAGCCGGTGAATCCCAGTAACTACAAGAACACCGAGGCGATGGCAGAGAGAGACAACACCTCCTTCTTCATCTACAGCCTGTTATCCATTACAGCGGAGGAGTGGGCCAGCGATGCTTCTTACTCCTGTGTGGTGGGACATGAAGCGATTCCATTGAAGATCATCAACAGAACAGTCAATAAATCCAGCGGTAAACCGAGTTTCGTAAACATTTCACTTGCACTTATGGAAACTGTTAATTCATGTCAATAAAAATCTCAAAATTGCATTTAATAATTCAACAGAAGTAATAAAGGATTTTTTTCCTCCAGTTGTGAGTTAAATACTGAATTAATTGTTTCCCACTCTGACTTACATTCTATCTGTGTAGTTAAAGTGGATTATTACAGGTCTAGGACGAGTGTCTTGTGCAGTTAATGTTCTCTGCTCAGATACACCCTGGGTCAGAGACAGAGTAAAGCTCACTCATTGCAGGATGCCGCCAAATACCTTATCCATCCTAAATCCCTCTGTGATAAAATCTGACAATGTCCATCTTATGTCAAGGGTAGGGCACGAGTTTTGAACTTGGTGCTCTTGATTCCCCCGATTGGACATTCTTACAAAATTCATGTCCGTTTTAAACTGCCACATTGCACCAATTTAAAATGTAAATTTAAGACACTTTAAAATTAAATTTGATTGGAACATACCAATCGTAAAGAGTGCAGAGCAGTTTAAATGTAACCTTTGTTTCTCGGGAACTGCCAGGGATCTTGCGCCAGCGCATGGGTTGACAGAACGTATCTTCACTTTCACACCAAAGAGAATCGATAGATAAGTTGTTGTGGAGCAGAGGGGAGGGGAACAATGAATGGTCTGTCCTCTTGCTCCCTGTGCAGAGTTTTCAAGGGAGATGTCCTCTGTAATGTAACCCAGTTGCTAACAGGAACAGTCAGCTTCTTGCTTACTGTCCGAAGAATTAAAATTTCCAGGCCAAATAATACCTTTGAAACATGTTGGACAAGCTTGGACCTGTTAATAAATGATTAACATTGACTCCAATAATCTAAAACAGGTGTTTGCATCGTCCCGGTTTGAATTCCATAGTTTTGTCTCAGTTTTCTGGAGCACATGGGTCAATTCTGGTATTCGAGCACCTGATATCATTTTGTTTCACATACAGAACACAAGTAGACATTTTCTGATAAACATATTCGGAAATGTTATCTCTGGGGCAGTGGTGATTTGAACTCAGGCCTTTTGTCTTAGAGACAGAAATTCAATCATTGCAACAGAAGAGTTGCTCTTCAAACGTTATCTCTCCACAACGATGGGAAATGTTTCCTACAACACCAAGGTCAGATCTAATTGTAGGCAATCCATTAAAATTAGAACAATAAATTAGAATAATAAAAATTGCAGTCTGGTAAAAGAGCAGAAACACACACAGACACAGAGAGATGATCACAAATACACATGCAAAGACACATATATAGGCTCTCACCTAAAGACATATTTATATGCACACTTAAATGTGCATATAGATAAGACATCACACACGCATACTCGCACAGTGTCACACATGCAAGTGGTACTTGAACATTCACCTAAGCTCTTACAAAAACTTACATACACCAAAAGAAAAGCATTTGCACAAATGAACAGGGGTACTCACACATAACCATGAGAAACATAGACACACGATAACACACAAATGGGCATGAGTACAATACATTCATACAGCACAATCCGTACAGACATACACGCATGAACACACAGATACAAATTCCGAAAAATGTCCTCCCACATGTTGACTCACACAGGCGATGACAGAAGCAGCTTAATTAGTTATTTTTAAACCACATTGATCAGCATGTATACAATATCACACGAACACACAAATTCAGAGTCTCACATGCAGACATACAAGTGCATAGATGAACAAATGGAGGGGCGTTTATTAAATAAGGATAATGGGCACGAGCATCAGCAAGCATCCACAAACAATAGCACAAACAAGCTTATCAGGTGATAGTTTGGGAAAGATTTCCACACAAGCAATCATCATATAAATATAAACATCCATCAAAACATGACATTGCATACTGGCATTTATTAAGCATAAACATGAAAATAACCTAGTGTAGGTAGGATCTGAAACAGACACATAAGCACACATTTTAGATAGCACTAATGAAAAGTGAACACTCACAAAGACATTACAAGATAAGCATAGGCAGCAACGAAGTGGCATATTAGCATGATGATGCTTACACAATGTGAAAATACCAAAATTTAGGTGCACAAACACATGAGCACACCAGCAGTAAAGGAACAGGAATATGTTTATTCATGCACAGACTCCAACATGGGCAAGAGTGAAGTAAGAGACACTCATAACCACATGCAAAAACATTAAAGGAAAACCAAACACACCAAGCTTAGATCAAATAAATTAAGGGATACATGCACAAAAAAACTTATTCCTAAATATACAGAGCCTACAAACAAAAACGTAAAGCAATATTCTGACTGTGATGTCACTTATATTTATGATTTGTCAAGCAATTGGTCACCAATACATAAAGATGAGAATCACATTTGAACTTTTATTCAGTGATGGCCACAATTTTCAACTAAAGTGCTGTGCAGCCTATATTTAAATATAATGATTTAATTAAAATAATCATTCGTAATAAGCATTCCTCAAATAATAATATCCTTAAGTAATAGATTAAAAGAAAAAAATAATTTAAAATGTTCTGACATGGACAATGAAGAAAGAATATGTGCAGTTAGTATTTGTAATTTCTTGCTGAGAATCAATAATGCACTAATAGATACAGATAAGAGTCACATTTGAGAAATACCTGACTGCTTTATGAAGATGTAATGGTCTCTAATTACATGACTTGGATGCAGATAGATCGATCTGGATCAATAAACAATCTAAATAAGTTCTCTAGGTTTAAATTCATACATTCAATAGATCGTACTTGGATTGAAGACTATAAGGATGATAACAGCAACATCTGGACAACTGCTTCCACGTTCATCACCTTGTTCTTCCTGAGTATTTTCTACAGCGCTGCCGTCACTCTGGTGAAGGTGAGAATAATCACATCCTTCACACGACAAACAGCCCAATATGTTTTGTGAAATCTCTAAATGTTCCATTGAATAAACATCAAATCTGTAAGTCCCTGATCATAAATATCTGCGCCATTGCTTCATTTCTCTTTTCCAGGTTAAGTGAATGAATTGTGGACCCCTTTGATTTTCCTGCTCTGCTTATCAAGGTCTCTAAATTCCCAATCTACAATCTGTCCTGTTGCTGACTCTAACAGTGAGATTACTTCAGTTTATCAGCGTGTAACTGAGACAATTATTGATGGATTTTCGTTTTTACTTTGATATCTTTGAGATGGTTGTGGTTGGAAGAATTTGTAGCTTCTCAGTTGTTTGAAGCCCGTTTGTTTTTTTTTATTTGTTCCTTAGTCAGAATGGTTGCCTACCCTTTCTGATGAGCATTTGTGTTCCCTATCTTGTGACTGTTACTGATGTACAGTAAATTCTCACCTCACAGCGCATGTGTTCTCGTCTCAATGTGGCATCCAGCCATTATATTCACTTCTGTTAGCTTTAACATCAGCCTTTTGGATAAAAATGCTTTCTGAAATGGTTAATAAATCTAGAATGCACTAACCTTGAGTTTGATTAATTCTTTAAGGCCAGTCAGTAATAATACATTTTCCCACATC
>NW_025193362.1:0-3909 GCF_004010195.1 Chiloscyllium plagiosum | reverse complement strand
TCAAGGGCTACGAAAGAATGCAGAATTGTGAATGCGTTTGGAACAACCATGACGTAACTGAATAAAGACTGAAAGAACTGTGCATCCTATAAATTAGAACATAAAATAAATTTCTGGAAAAGCTCCGCGTGTCTGGCAGCTTCCGTGGAGAGAAATCAAAATTAATGATTTTGGTCGAGTCACCCTTAATTAGAACTCAGGTTTACTTGCTCAGATCTGATTAAGGGTGACTTGACCTCAAACGTTAACTCTGACATCTCTCTGCGATGCTGCCAGACCTGCTGAAATTTATCACCAATTTCTGTTGTTAATAATGGTATTGTTTTTGTTGGCTAGTAAACGTGAGGGGCTGAATGGTCTACACTTGTTCTTATTGCATTTATTTGGATGACTTCACTGAGAATGTCTGGCAGACTATCTTTCGGATAACTGCTGATCGAATATCGAACATTCTTTGTGAGTGTTCTGCCCACTCAATGGTTTGTTCATCTCCTGATGCAAGCCAACGTTGGTCGAATGTTCACTCCGTGATTCCACAATGTGCATAACAATTGATACGAATGATGGTCACTTGATAAACGGCCAGCATGCAGAATAAATTTTGTCTCCTGCAATTTCCTTTCCAATCATTGATCTCAGAACGCGAGGCATTGGTGATTCTCAGCATGATGCAACTGTGCAATGCCTCACTTCCCTCTGCGTGGAATACCACGTCCCCCACCTCTCTCCCAACGGAAGGATGCAGAATGGCCCAGTGACTTTGCCTGCGGGCTGTGGTGTGGGTGTTATCGAACATAGAAACATAGAATCAGAGTATGTAGGAGACGCACTTCAGCCTATCGAGTCCATATTGTAAAATATTACGTGAAATCTATAGCTGCCCTACATTTTAAACCATGGAGCATGGCCTTCAATATTTGAACACTTCAGGTGGCTCAGAAAAGCGCGTTTGAAAAGATGCACGTTTCCCACATTAACTCCCAGAAAGTTAATCCCAGATCCTCAGGTTGAATATGTTTCCCCTCAACTCTCCTCCAAACCTTTTGCCTTTCAATTTCAGATTATGCCCACTTGCTAATAACATTCTGACTGAATAGTGCAGCTGCTATCAGTTTACTTCATCTGTCGTCCTCATCGTATGACACATCTCAAGCGCATCTCCCGGCGAACTTCTCTGCTGAAAAGAAAACAAGCCGAACGTACCTTGCTTATCTTCGCAGCTAAACTGCTCTGTTGGATATAATACTGGACAGCACAGGAAGGGGTCTTTCGGCCCACCATGAAAACCATTTTAAACTAATGCGACCTGCCTGCACATCGTGTGTATCCGTCCATACTCTAGCCGTACATCTGTGAATCGAAATTCATTTTAATCTCAGTCCACTGGTATTTGACAGTTCAGCTCGGGAAAGAAAAAAGTCTCCGCCTGGCTAATCCTTCATAATTTTCTGTACTTTGATGAGGACGCCCCTCTTCCTCCCACACTCCAGAGGAAATGATCCAATGTTTGTTATGCACTCGTTGCAGGTAATCCTCTGCTGCGCTGGTAAACCACTTTTACAGACTCCCTGAAGTCTCTACATCATTTAGATCGTGTCAGAACCAGAACTGCACATGCTCCTCCAACTTTGGTGTACTCAAAGGCCAGCACAGCAGCTAACCTGCTGCGATGGGAATGCGACTACATTATCTCACATATATTGTGAC
This sequence comes from Chiloscyllium plagiosum, assembly GCF_004010195.1. Lineage (NCBI taxonomy): Eukaryota > Metazoa > Chordata > Chondrichthyes > Orectolobiformes > Hemiscylliidae > Chiloscyllium > Chiloscyllium plagiosum. The sequence continues at coordinate 2,202 of NW_025193362.1, read as the reverse complement.
TGCCGCCTTCCTCCCTATTACTATGTTAAGACACTGATCTGAATGGGAAATGAGGCTTGGACAATTAATATTTACCAGTTTCACTGAGTTTTATTCACGTGTCTGAGAAAGCAGTGCGCCAGATCACATTGCATAGACTCCGTCAAATGAAGCCTGGATTGAAGAGATGACAAATCTCTCCAACCGGAAATTCAGATGCTTTCCAGTGTTGCATGTTATCTTTCTTTCTTCGCTGGCAGGAAAGACATACAACACACTTGGAAGTGCGGGCATGTCCCTTTGGTCCGTACTGAAACATTCTCATCACATGGTACTTCACTGCAGTAACTGTTCTCTAACACACATGAAAAGATTTGATCTAGGACAGGGAAGAAAAGAGAAAAATGTTTTTTATGTTAACATTCAGACACATTAGGATATTGCCCTGTGATCTCACTGCGGTTCACAAAGCCAGAACAATGGAAACTGCAGCCTCCGTTGCGAATCAGAATTTTTGGAGGCCGGAGTCGTGGAGATTGTTCGAATTGGTCCGCACTAAAGTTTGGTGAAGTCGAGAACTGTGTGTAGTGCTGCATTTCTGGCCTAATATTGATTCAGCCAATTGAGAACTGATCAGTTTTGTTCCCAATATTAAGTTATTTCGGACGAGAGACTGTAACGCTCTCATGCAGTTTGCGTTTGGTAGTAATAAGTTATTGGAAACTTCAGCAGCGTTAAAAGTGAACAGATCCCCAGGTCCGTAACTCACTGACGTTTTTACTCAAAGAGTTGTTTGCGTATATAACCCACTGCAAGGGTCACGGTTGGAGGCAGATTCGACAGGAGGTTTCGAAAGAGAATGGGGTATTCAATTGAAATGGATGAATTGAGAGGGATATGAAGACAGAGTTGGGGGATTGTGCTAACAGGGCAGCTCGAAAATGTCGAACAGTTCCCTCTGAACTGGAGAATTCTACGACTCTTACATGATGGAAAGCTGGATAAGCCTTGCTCAAAACGGTATGGTATCCGATCGATATTAAAGGAGGAGATAGACGAGGTTTCTGTTAAAGAGGATCTGATGCAACAGACATCTTGAGGCGTAGCCAACAAAGGCAGTTTTATTTATACAGTGAAGAACATAGAAGGCCAGCCTTGGAGGAATGCAGATATTGTGAAGGCTTTCCAAATACAACCACTTGCAGAGATCAGACCAAAAGACGGAAGAGCGAATGTAGGCCGATCAGCCTATCGACTCTGTTCTGCCATTCAACTAGATCGAGACAGATCTCATCATTCTCAACATAAATTTCCTGCCGTTTTGAAATAATTCATCGATTCCCTACGTATTTGAAAATCTATATATCTCACCGTTGAACATGCTGAATGATTCAACCTCGACAGCCCTCTGTGAGAAATAATTCCCTGTATTCACTACCCTATGATTGTCGCAATTCCCCCTCAACTCTGTCTTAAATGAGCGATCCTGTATTCTGAGATGAGGCCCTCTGGTTCTAAACTCTCCCAAAAGGGCAATCGACCTCACATCAGTTACACAGGAATTTCCTTCAAGAGTGAATGATTCTTCAATAAGCTCAACTCTCATTCGTCTAAACTTCAATAAGTACACCCCAACCTTCTAGAATTCTCCTCCTCAGGCAATCCCTCCACAACTGACAACTAGCCAATGTACTTGCTCTGCCACTGTCTTCAATTCCAGGCTATCTTTCCTCAGATGCCCATGACTTCACAAAATTCCTGTTATGTGGACTGGAATTTGTTTATCTTTAATGAAACGTCTTAAATTTCATACTCCATTGCCTTTGAAATTAAAGTCAGGCACAGCCATGCATGTATCAAAACAAACCTGTTGAAATGTTGTAAATCAATCTGCTCAGTGAATGTTATTGTGCAACATTCGAACAAGTAAACTTGAACCTTCCACTGCACTACGATAGCTCACTATCACTGGGTTTTTATAAGTCAATCGCACTTTTGAGAGGCCATGGATCATCTTCTTGGCGAGCAATATTTGAATTAAGAAATATTGCAAGCGTACAATTTTCATACAGACTTGGAAACATGATAGGCATCTCACAATGTGCAACATTATTCCTTTCCAGGATTACAGAAACAGGAAGGGGTGAAATGTTGATGTGAATGAGCACACACGATCAACCCGAGCGGCAACAATAGCGCAGTGGCCACTGTCCAAACTGTGCT
>NW_025193361.1:0-3908 GCF_004010195.1 Chiloscyllium plagiosum | reverse complement strand
GACAAAAAATCACTCATTGACTTTACCTGTTTATGTGCACTTGCTGTGACTTCTTGCTGTCCAAGTGACTGATCCAGGACAGATTATTGGTGATTGTTATTCCTTGCCACTTGAATATATCCACCGATCCCAACTCAGCTCCATTGATGTTGGAAGCAGTGTGTACTTCTCCTTGCTTCCTGAACTTGACGTCAGTTTTTCTTGTTTTAATTACATTTATGGAGATATTGTTTGGCCAGCGAGTGAAGACACTTCCGGGAAAGTGTTAACTGTTTCAAATTGTTCTGAATTTGCTCACCCATTATGTGGATGACCACTCTTCACGACGTTTATTATGACCATCCCACCTTTTTGTTCTTTTTGGCCGACCATAAGCTTTCTCAGCAGCTGACAGTCCCATCCATGAATATGGAGAAACTCGCATCCAAACCGGTGATATTGGCTGCAGATAGTTGTGAACCGAACACTGGTCACTGTGCCACTGAATCGTCAATTTGTGTCGAACTGATAAAGATGGATTTCTACCTGCTCACGTCCTCCCCGTATTCCTGTGTAGCAGATTTCAAAGACTAAATATTCACTTCCATTTCCTGTGTATCAGTCATGAGAGACGAAAATATTTGCTCAAGTTTCTGAGTAGAATTCTCGAATGGCTGAATGGCCTATTTCTGTTCGTGTTTAAAACTCTTGAGAGGCTGCATAGGCTGCTTCAGTACGGGTGTTGTTGGGAATGGTGCTGAACATTTAGTACCATCAGTGACAGCGCACTTTTAACTTAATGATGGAGGGAAGTCCATTGATGTTGCATTTGCTGATTGCCCACAGTGACTCATGGATGCCCGGTTTCCATTTTCTCGATACTTTAGAAATATGTCATATCTCACAGGGGTTAGTGCGACAGAGCACAGTGGGTAGTACCTTCAATATGAGAGTAAGAATTTCCCTCTGACAGGACTGTGTGTCTGCTGCTCCTGGAGATAATTTTAGGAACAGATCCATCAGTGAGAAGGAGTTTGGTGAAAATATTTCCATCTTCTTGGTACCCCCATCACTTCCCACAGTCTGCCTGCTGTGTATTTGAGGCCTAGATGGTCAGTCAGTGGTGGGAATGTGGCCACACTCCTAGTGATAGACTATGAAGTCCCAAACCAAGAGTACGTTATGTGTTCTTGTTCGCCTCAGTGTTTACTCTGATTTGTTTTTAACGTTTTGGGGAACTGAGTTTTCACTGAGGCGTAGTGTGGAGGGTAGTAGATGTCTATCATCAGGTGGTTTCCTTGACCATCCGTGACCTGTTACTATTAGATTTCCAGGGTTCTAGAATCATTGTTGGGGAATTCGAAGGTTAACTAATTTCCTGACTGTATCCTACGGTACGGCCATCACTGGTGGGACAGGATATATCCAGAGGTGGTGATGTAGTTTCATGAAACATTACCAATAAGACCTGAATCTATGAGTATGACTATGTCAGACTGTTTCCTAACCGGGTCAATATGAGGGATAAAGGTAACTATGGGCATGGACTCATAGGTTAAAAAGGGGAATGAAAGGCACTCTATCAGAATGTGTATTTAACTCTCAAACAGGCTGAGGAGATCAATGCATACATTGAGGGAAATGGATATGATTTAATGCCATTATAATGACATGGGTACAGGGTGACCGATATTGGCAACTGAATATCCAGCACATTTTACAGCTGTGTTTGCCAGATAGAACTGAAAAGGGAGTTCGGAGGAAATAGCTGATTAAGGGATGACATCTGCATTGTTATTAAAGAGGATCTTACATCAACATTTTGTGCTATTACCTTTGTGTTATTCATTTTGCATACAGTGTTCCAGCTCAGTTGAGTTGAGTTTGGGGAGAGATTCCCACAGTGAGGCTGATTGGGTCTAACCAAACCTCGGTGGGCGGAAGTTTCTTTGTGATATGGGTCTTTACGACTCCATCATATACTACACCCAACATTCCCCGGAACATTCCATACCCTACATTCCCGGGAACCCTCTTTATCCGACATTCTCTTGAACATTCTATCCCCGACATTTGTGAACGGCCGTCCGTCAGTGATTTGAACAAACGACAAGATCCCGAGGAAGGAGATCACGTTCGAGGGAGAAGGAGACACCATTCTGAAGATCCGTCAGGCGTTCAAGGGGGTGAATATGTTTTCCCTGCGTTTACATTTCTTCACGACGTAGGATTAGCCATAATTTAGTCTGAAAGACAGAAATTTCCAGACTGTGCTTGTCTTCAAGGAACTAGGAAAGAATCCTTCAGAACAGAATCATTTTCACCCTTCATTTGAGGAATTATAAAGACGTTACCTGTGTCTGTTCTCGAATGATCTCTTATGGGGAATGTTCGAGAAACCATCTATTCTTATGGGTGTGTTTCTGTGTGTTTGAGGAGGGACGCTTGCTTGAGTTTTATGACATTTATTTTCAATAATTCAGAGTTTTACATTTGTTATTTCAGCTTCAATTATTGAAATAAATCTCTGAATACAGTGACACATTTGAAAATCTCACTGCGTCCTCAATCAAACTGGTCACTTTGCCTCCAGACCGATGCATAATGTGTTTGTTTACCTTTTTCGCAGTAAACGTAGTGACGATCTACGTCCTGCTTCTTCAAGATTGTGCATTGTCTCCATGTGTCAGACGTTACCTGGGGGCCATGGCACTGGCGGTTCTACGGGCCATTATCCTCGAGCTGATATGGAGACAGATTCCCATTGTTTCTAATGAATCGTTTAATTTCCTGAGGTCAATCCCCGTGCGTAATATCCACGCCGTCCTGCCTTATGCAGGCACCGATTGTTCGGTCTGGTTCACTATCAATTTTAAATTTGATCGGTTTGTGGCCATTTGTTGTCAAAAGCTGAAAAGTAAATATTGTAGTGAGAAAGCAGTGGTTGTGGTTCTGGGAACAGTGACTGTGCTGAGCTGTTTAAAAGACATTTTCTGGTATTTTATGCTCACAACTCATTATCAGCTGGGGAACGGCGCCTGGTTTTGTGTGGTAACAAACCTTGATAAATTTTCCCGTGTCTGGGTCACAATCGAGTTCCTCCACCACATTCTGACTCCCACTTTCACTTTTCTCCTGATTCTTCTGCTCAATGCATTCACCGTCAGACACGTTTTAATTACCAGCAGAGCCCGCAGGAGACTCCACGCTCACACCAAGGGAGACGTTCAGTCTGACACAGAAATGAGATATCGAAAAAATACATCATTTTACTGTGTGTGATCTCGGCCAATTCCATCCTTTTATGGTCAACGTTAATGGTGTTTTCTATATGGAGACGGACGTGGTATATTGTGGATAACATTGCGTCTTTAGAATTCTTTGTGCGGGAACTTGGCTTTATGCTGCAGCTCCTCAGTTGCTGCACAAACACCGAGATTTATGTCATGATCCAGACTAAGTTCAGACAGCAGCTGAAGAATGTACTGAAATATCCTTTTATCCAAATTCAATCAATCAAATTCATTCATTCATCACACCATTCGGGTTTTTCACATTTCATTTCACTGTTTCAGCAATGAAATAGCCTAGCAATATTTTTATTCTGAGCTAATCCAACAGAGGATTGCAGGGAGACATTTCAATGTTTCTGTCAACTCAGGGCCAGTCTCTAAAGGCACCCTCCCACTGACTGGATCGAATAGATTTATTTGTAAACAATAAAAATGGTCACTAAAAAGCACTGAGCAGCGGAGTGAATGATGTTGTTGGTTGTCTTTGTTTTGAATAAGCTCAGTTGGTGAGAGACAGATTCAGTCCTGGTCCTCAGGGAAGAGGAGGAGACCGGTGCCTGAGCTCACCAGTTCTGTTTATGTCACTCTGTCCTTGCTTTCGCCACTGGGACTCCCACTTCGAATTGGCCTTTGGCA
>NW_025193360.1:0-3908 GCF_004010195.1 Chiloscyllium plagiosum | reverse complement strand
GAGAGTGAGTGAGGAGAGAGAGTGAGTGAGGAGAGAGTGTGAGAGATAGTGAGAGACAGCTTAGGAGAGAGTGAGGGAGAATGTGTGTCTTTGCGAGGCATGCAAGGTTTTGAACAATATGTAATCAAAGTACGTAGTGATCACAGGTGGTCCCTCAATGGGCCTGATATAAATGTCTGACCTGACATTTCTAGCCAGATGGCTGCAAATTAGCCTTTTATAAATATAACTCCCGTTTGTAATTCATAGCTTCAGTCACACACTGCCCATTCATTCTCCACATTTTAAAAAAAAGACATTTAATCGATTAACATATTTCTTTTAACATCCCATATAATTTGAAAAGTTGATGTGTTAAAACTTTGAAACCTGTTTGTGTTAAAAATAAAGGAATTCCTAATTAACATGAATTTAATCACAGCATATCACAGCAAGATGATATTTCACTCCTTTGGTGTGGTCCCTCATTAAGGAATTGCAGTTATCCAGTAGAGCAGATATATATTGTTTACTATGTAGTGGTGTCATTGTTTATCAAACGCTGGAGCACTGATGTAAAAGTGTAAACTGGCCATTTTCAGTAGTATCCCTCCAATATGGAAGCTGGCCATTCGGCCCATCAAGTCCGAGCATCCCACCCTGACCTACACCCTCTCCCTGTACCCTGAATTTCCCACGGCTAACCCATCTCGCCTACACACCCCTGAACACTATGGGGCAATTTAGCACGGCCAATTCACCCTAACCTGCATATCTTTGGACAGTGGGAGGAAACCGGAGCACCTGGAGGAAACCCACACAGACACGGGGAGAATGTGCAAACTCCACACAGACAGTCGCCTCAGGTCCGTGGTGCTGAGAGACAACAGAGCTAACCACTAAGCCACTAGGATGGGACACCAGTACAAATCAAAATTAAAAACTCTTTAAACATTCTGACTGAAGCAGCTTTAACACAAAAAAAGCCAACAACATACCCAGCTTTTAGAATCCCTACAGCATGGAAAGAGGCCATTTGGCTCTCTGAAGAGTAACCCACCCAGACACACTCCCCCTTCCTAAAGCACCAAACCTAATAGCTTGGACACAATTTAGCACAGCTAATTCACCTGAACTGCACATCTTTGGAGTGTGGGAGGAAACCGAAGCACCCAGAGGGGACACACACCGACATGGGGAGAATGTGCAAACTCCACCCAGACAGTCGCCTGAGGTGGGAATCAAACCTGGGTCCCTGTCACTGTGAGGCAGCAGTGCTAACCACTGAGCCACCGCACCACCCTACTTGTCCCACTGTAAAAATATCACCAATACTTTATGATGTTCTGTCTGGTTTTCTTTTAAACCTCCCTTGACATTGAAGCAGCTAAACAGGAGTTTGTTATCAAACTCTGGTGAACTTGTGACTGTTTTAAACACGTCATCTTATTCCCAGCCCAACCTTGGCCTGCTGCATTCTTTCAACACAGCTCAAAGGAGACTTCAGAAACAGTACGTTCCCTTGCTCCTTGGAACCCTGCAGCTTTCCGGCCTGTGAATAAATTCAATGCTTATTGACAAAATAACAGGTAAGATAAATTGGGCTAAATCGCAGCTAAAATAAAAACAACTGAGTCTTTTTGGAGGGATACCTTCTGTGAGTCTGAGGCTGCTTTTCCCACCAAACCCACCTCATTAACCAGCTGCCCCACCCTGCAGTGTACCCCATATCAGATTCGGCACCACCAGCTATTCCCATAACAACTCATTACTCGTGGGATATCCACATAAAGACTGACAGCCTGGTGCTGGCTTTAAAAGGCCACTGCACAGCCGGATGAGAAATCAAAGTCAGTTGCTCAAGGACAGATTGTGAATCTATTGGAGTAGGGAAAGATAGCACCACAGTTCTCCAATAGGTACCTGGAGGTCCCAGTCCTCTGGGCTGCTGCTGAGGAGAGCTATCCTCTTTCCATGCTCCTTGCCTCCCCCACCCTCTCCCCCACGGGAGAATAGGAGGCCATGACACCCATGCTCTCCCACTCTGACCATTCCCTGTAGCACCTTCCTTCACTCACTCTCAACCCATGAGCCTCCCCCATCACGGACCCTGCACGGTCTCTGTGCTGCCTCCTCACTCGCTCAGAACGCCTCACCCACCCCAGGGCCACCAGCAGTACCAGCCAATGCCATCTCCTTCAATTTCTCCTTTTCCCTCTCTGGAAGATGGTCTGGCACAAGGCAGGGAGGGCCTGCATGTGTGGAGGGGGTGGTGGACAACAGGTTCCTCACCCGCCCCACTATGAGAGAGAAGGCTAGCCCAGGCAGGAGAAGACTTGGATTGCTCCTGCGGGGATGCGGAGACATCAGTGTCCCACCAACTGAGTCAGTACCTTCATCACGCCACGGCACCTCGCACATTAACACCACTGTTGGTGCCACTCACCGCTCCCCGCTGGCCACACCACCTTCTCTCTGCTGTGCCTGGTCAGAACCAGCAGGATGTCTGTGGGGAAACACCCAGATCCCCCCCAAGAAAACATCTCCTCTGCATCTGAGGAAGCATCGGCAGGTCTGCCTCCTGCCCTCCCCCCATTAGCCCGGATCCTAACACCTTGCGGGGGGTGGCAGCATAAGGCTGCCAGAGGGTGGAATCACAAGCTGGTACAAGGAAATATGTGTCAGGTTGCCACACACCAGGCTCCTGCTCAGCCCCAGGCAGGAGACGGGCCTGTGGTGTGGCTAATCAGGGACTTTGTCCACACACATAGGGAGGGGCAGGGGCAGCAGGCAGGGATTTGGGCACAATGGCCCCCATTGCCCAGCGGCTGCAGCAATGCAGTGAGTAATGCTGCCTCCATGGGCAAGTTGGCAGTGCCATGGAGAGACAGGCCCAGCACCCTCAGGGACGGCTGGAGGGGGGCACACCATTGTCCCAGACATTGGCCTCAGGACTGAAGGCACTGTGACAGGGGATGGGGAAACCTGCTGCCTACTCCAGGTGCCCCTTCCTCACTCGGAGATAGGGCAGTGCCAGGGGTCAGCCAGCTAGAGGAGGGACCACAATCCAGAGGAGAGAGAGCTCTGCAGATCCACCCTGCCTGCCCTCCCTTCAACCTCTGGAGATTGATGTTGAGGATGATCCACTTGCCTCTGCCTCGAAGACCCTTGGGATGCCTGGGCCGTCCAGAAATAAGTATCAGGGTCACCTGACCAAACCTCTAAGGCCAATGGGCTCCATGGAGTTCATTACGACAAGATAATGAGAGGGAGTAGGAGAAGAAAACTTATTGATGGCAATTTGGGGCCATGGGGTGACAATGTGCTGTGATTGGTTTTCCACTTCAGTTTGAATGTCCCCGGTTTCACTGGATACCTGGCTGTTCATCTTTCTGTCAAGCCTCAACTGTTACATTGACCAGAGGTCAGTCCCCGAGTTGACCAGTGCCCTCTGAAAGGAGCTCTCTGCTGAGAGACTGCTGCCTCCTCTGGGAGGGGAAAGGAACATGGCGGGTACCAGGATACTGATGCTGCTGACTCATTTGGACCTCCACTTTCTCTCACTGCCCCCGCGTCTCCTGTGCAGCTCCCAGTGAGTGTCTGTGTCAGGCTGATGCAGCACACACAGGGTTCAGTGTGTAACAATCTCCAGTCCAACTCTGGGTCCGGTATCCTGCGTGTGTGTGTGTGTGCGCGCGTGTGCCTGTTCCCCGATAAAAGCCCCAACATCAGTAATGTTTGCACCCCCTCCCTCGTACTCCAGGTGCAGTCATTTTCTCACCCCCTGCAATTGCTCCCTTTCCATCTCCATGATGACTGGGGCCCTCCACTACAATGGACAGCCAATCTCCACCTGAAAATATTGGGGAGGTCTCCAGACATTAAAATTCCCTTCCTCATGGCCCTTCCCATGTTCCCCAGCATCTTCA
>NW_025193359.1:2173-3908 GCF_004010195.1 Chiloscyllium plagiosum | reverse complement strand
TTGTATGCACATTTTGGATAATACAAAAACAATTATATATTTCCTTCGCATAGTTTTCATTCTTGTTGACTCAGCTCTTGGTTGAAACAATTATACACTGGTGTGAGTGCATTTCCCTTGCATAAATAATTATGATTGCAGAAGTGACACTACTTTACCTATATCCCACAATTTCCCCCTTTTTCTTTCAGTACCATTTATTATCTTCTGCATTTTTCTTTTAAGCATTGCCACCAATATTCGCAAACATCATTCTGGAGATTTCATCCATCTTGGTCGCACTCATCCCCTCATTATTTAATCGATAAAGTTCCTCTGCCTGATTCCATTTTGGGGGTATCTGTTTTATTAAGGCTGTCTGAATCAGTCTTTGGGTGAGTCCTCGTATACAGGGCATGATGCAACAGCCAATGGCTACCACTACCCCGGCTACTACTATCAGGGAAGTAAGGATGGAAACCACCCACCCCCCCTTCCATTTCCCAAACCATAATTCACGCCATCCCGTGAGAGATGTGTTTACTCCTGAATTCTTAGCCAGTTCCTCTGCTAAGGTATTCAATTCCCTTAAGGCCCGAGTAATTGAACCATCAGGTGCAGTGTTATTAGGAATAAAGGTGAAACAGCTTCCTCTTAACATCAGACACACACACACACACGTTTTTCGCTAAAATCATATCAAGGGCCATTCTGTTTTCCATGCCATCCTACTTGTCGCATCAAGCTGTTCTGATATTCCTTTAACCACATCTATTGTATAATTTATAAATCGCTGTTGATTATAGAAGGAATAAAGATGAAACAGCTTCCTCTTAACATCAGACACACACACACACACACACGTATTTCGCTAAAATCATATCAAGGGCCATTCTGTTTTCCATGCCATCCTACTTGTCGCATCAAGCTGTTCTGATATTCCTTTAACCGCATCTCTTGTATAATTTATAAATCGCTGTTGATTATAGAAAATGTAATTTATCCAATGTACATTTTTATTAATTGTTACCCACCAAAAGAGAGCAGACTCAAAGACTTCTGCAATCTGATTACGAGCCTGGAACTCATCAGGTACCCTCCTAGGAACTCCTACAAAATCGAGATAAATCCTGTCATCGAAAGAAGTTTCGAACAGTGATCTCTTACTCCTCCCCTTTTGCCCCACTATCTTTTCCTTCACAAATGCCAGGGTAAATGGAATTACCAATTGTACAATTGCACATATTTCTCTCCAATCCAGTGATAGGTTGCGTCTCAATATTTTGCCTCCACAGTACCACCACAGATCCGCTTGGGGAGCCTTTGGTGCTGAGTAGTTCCCTCCCTTGTCCGTTTCGGAGACATTCTTAATCTCTGTACATACTTTCAGCTCCCCCACATCTCTAGACCGATTTGTACCTTGTCTAAGCGCACACGTTGTGTGATTTCCGACTGCAGCTAAAAACATAGAGGGGGCTATTGAATCTTTCTTCTTCAAGTGAGGGAACATCAGAGATAGAGAGGTGCAATTCATATCATTCTATGCAGTCTTATCCTGTTACAGGGCTATTATGAATTTCATGCCCTTCCTGTCTCGCTTACACCCGAGAGGAAAGGGAACCACCTGGGTCACTGGCCTACCGGAGGCATATGCATGGCAATTGCTCTTGTTAAGACTTTTTACAGTATACTTTACCCATTCAAACCAGGCGTTTGCATCCCCATACCCAGTTTCTATTTCGATAGTCTGTTTCAA
>NW_025193359.1:0-1411 GCF_004010195.1 Chiloscyllium plagiosum | reverse complement strand
GGAGTCTGTGCCAATAAACTCTGTTTCCTGAGGAGAGGCAAAAAGGCGGACAAGCCCAGTATTTCCTTCTTTAGAACAATTCTTTAGTTTCGGGAATTGTCAATTCTCCGTTGGTTCCCAGATCAGGAATCCAAATATGATTTCATAGGGGGATAGTCCCAAATCTTTCCTTGGTGCTGTTCGTACTCGCAAGAGAGCTATAGGTAAACATTTGGTCCAAGGGAATCTGGTTTCTATTATCAATTGAGAGAGCTGTAGTTTCATGTTTGGTTCATTCTCTCAAACCTTCCTGATGATGGTGGGTGCCATGGAGCATGGAACTCCCAGGAAATTCCCAACCCTTTCATTATCTGCTGTAACAATTTAGGGGTAAAACGAATTCCTTGGTCGGAATCTATACGGTTCACTAGCCCATATCGGGCAATTATGTGTTCTAATATTGTTTTAGACACACCACTCGCAGTGGCAGTAGCTAGGGGGTATGTCTCAACCCAACCAGATAGATGATCTACTATGACCAGCATATATTTTAGTCTTCCTACTCTGGGTAGTTTAGTATAATCTACTTGTATACTCTGGAAAGGTCTCAATCCTGGGTCTCTTTCTCCCGGGGTCTGTTTTCTCAAGACCTTCGTATTTACCTTTGTGCATATTATACATCCCTCACATATTTGTTTAGCATTTGTATGTATTCCTTTACATCCATATTCCCTAAGAACTAAATCACACAATGCTTGTACTCCCCAATGGCTGCCTTGGTGTAGGACGACCATAATTTCTCGTATCATCATTTTGTTTAACATTTCCCTTCCATCAAGTAACATCCATTGCCCGTCTGCTGTTTTTTTTTTTTGCAGCCCCTAAAACTTTCAATTCTTTTTTATCTCTTTCATTAAATGTAGGAGCTTCCGGGGATCAGGGACAGCAGGTATTAGGGAATGAATCACCACTCCATCTGGGTCCAGGCCTGTTTCCTTAGCCACTTCATCGGCTAATCTATTCCCCCTAACTTCTGGTTCATTTCCTTTCTGATGACCATTTACATACACTACCGCTTTTTCTCGGGGGAGTAATAGGGACTCCAAGACCCCTTTAATCAACTCCTCATGTGCTAATTCCTTCCCCCGTATATTGATCAGTCCTCTTTCCTGCCATATCTTTCCAAAAGTGTGCACAACACCAAATGCATACTTAGAGTCAATGTATGCTGCTCCCTCTTTATTTTCAAACGCCCTCAAGGTTCTTTCCAATGCGTAGAATTCGCAGGTCTGAGCTGACCACCCATTTGGCAACCTTCCTGCCTCTACCACCCTACCTTTCGTCCCGTCTACAACTGCATACTCATTATGTCTTTTCCCTTCAGTCACCCGGGATGATGCACCTATAAAACTTCAGGCCCCTGCATGAAGTG
>NW_025193358.1:0-3908 GCF_004010195.1 Chiloscyllium plagiosum | reverse complement strand
TTCCTGCCCCTGCGAACCCTGACAGTGAGTTCCTGATTCGCTGGTCTCTGATGGTTAATTTAATTCAGTGAATGGCTTTTAAACAGTTACCTGGCCTTGATAAGAGATGTGATTGTAGCTTGTTAGTGTTGTCCACTTGCCAATGTTAGGAGAATAAGCGATTTTAATTAACAGGTCATAAGTTTGGCACCCCCATTGCATAATCTTCCATTGAATATCTGTTTTCAGAGCTGAACATTGACTTTTCATTCCACTGTCAGTGTAAACATATTCGAAGCGAGTTTATCTGCTGTTCTGAATATTAATACCTTTGTTGCTGGTACAAAGTGACAATTAGGAGTGAATGAGAGACACGTGTGTAGATGTGGTGTAAAGTTGCATGAGCGGGGTCACTTGAAATTTGACCGCTTCTGCTCATGTCCTGACACCAATAAGTGACTCAATCACGGAATTAGAATGGCCAAATGTTACATGAATCAAAAGAAACTGATCCATATCAACGAACAGATTCTAATTTGCCGCCCCCCCCCCCTCCGGATGTGAGAATGGGGTACATATGTGTGCGATCACAGGTGATCAGGGCAGAGAACAGACAAAATTAGGGATTTCAAGGAATGGTGGAGATCTATCCACCATTGTCAGAGAGAAGCTCACTACCTTACCAATGTCCCTGTCCAACTAACATTGAATCTCTGGAGGCAGGGAACAGTAATGAGAATTAGTACGATGTGAAAAATCAAAGTGTTCCCATGGAAAACGGAAATATATTAACAGACAGCGGTCATAGATTTTACTGTGAGACCTAAGAGGAGGAAAGTGAGAATGATAGTGATGGCGCTCACACCCAAAATAATATGAGGTTACCTCCGACCTCTCTATCAGTAACATCCACGATCCTTACCATAACTGAAAGAAGGATGCCCTGGATAACGGTGAGAAATTTCCTTATATTTGAATCAATTTGCTGCTGAGGCAGGCTGGTCTTTGCAAACATCAAACAATCACAGAATTGGTTTCAGGGAAAACATACAAATTTTGGAAGCAAGTGAATTTATGGCTGCGTAACTGACTCTTAACCTTTCCACCGTCTGTTCACTGGAACACCAACTCAGTTTCTATGTACGATTGCAATTTTATACCAATAGGCTGTCACGGTGGTTTTCACTGCTGCCTCACAACGCCAAGGATCTGGGTTCAACTTCGGTCTTGGGTGATAGTCTGTGTGGAATTTTCACAATCTTCACTTGAGTGTGCGTATTTCTTACTACAGTTCAAATGTGTGCTGGTGAAGTGGATTGCCCACAGTGTTCAGGTTTATATTGACTGGTCTTGGAAAGTACACTGTTGGTGGGGAGAGGGGTGACTCTCGTATGAATGCTGTGCAGTAAGTTGGTGTGGACATTTTAAGCCGAATGGCCCATTTACCCACATCGGGAATCAATAATGCTAATGTTAGTAAACTTGTCACGTGAACACATTGAGAGGTAGCGTTCAGTTGCTGATGAAACGCGGGGCTCTTTCAGATCTCAGTATAGTGTCTTGTTTAATTTTCCCATCAGCAAATACTCTCTTTCTAATCAATTAGAAAAAAATGCACAAACTTCAGCTCTGCCAAATATAGAACAGGGATTTTGCCAGGTAAACCAGTTCGTGTCAAAAGTTTTTCATTTCTGTTAACCTCAAAGTTATAAATCTGTTTCCCAGATTCTTCCTCGCGCTTCCACAAAATCGAAATTCTGGTACGGGTAATTTATTTATGAAGCTTTTTGTTTAACAAATTGCACCTGGAATCAGTGATGTGCTTGATAATTCAAGTTAGTCAATGATTCTCTCAAATAATTAATCACAGCATTGTTCAGCAACCAGACTGAATATGAAATATTAGTGCCATGTTCTTGAGTGATTATGTGGAGATTCAATGAGTAATTTTGAATCACAGAATTGTTCAGGTACAGAGGAGGTCATTCAACCCTTTGGGTCAACACGAGTCCCCGAATATGCTTTCTGATTTTGTGTCATTACCCTGACTTCTCCCGCTGTAATCCTGCAATTTTCCCTATAAAATAACGTTTTACTGTCCTTCACTGGAAAAGCCCAAACCACAGATCCATAAAAAGTTCAAATTCTAAATATGTCATGGTGTGAAGTTTATTTCTTGCATCACATTTTCTTCTTTTGTTTTTTTTTAATTCTCCACTCTTCCTCTCAAAGCTTTTCCGAGTGGGAACACTTTCTCACCATCAATTTTGTACTGTACCCATATGATTTTGAAAAATTGTTTTGAATTTCCTGTCTGCCTTCTCCAATTTAACGTCATGACTGAAATGTTTAACTGCCGGAGACTGTTGTTTCAATGTGATTTCTCTCAACCTGCCAGTTTTCCCTTCGTTCCTGTTCTTCCGCTTGTACTCAACTGCATCGTAAATCCATCTCGAGAGCCATCTTGCTTTCTGCTTCACTTCATGCTGATTAGTTAACTCTAATAAATACTGAGATGATTTAAGGCAGTGTTTCTAATTTTCAATACTGTCCACAGTCCCTCTCCCTTGTAACTCGACGAGATTCAGCTCGGAATGTTCACACTGTGCTTGTTACTGCAGGAAACTATGCAGCCGATGCTAACACAAAGTAATAAACAGTCTTATTTAGACTTCTAGGTCAACATTGGGTATTTCTGACATTCCCAGTGTTAGTAAGCCTCCGGTTCCAGCCAGTATGGCTCCAGGCCGTGGTTTGTGTCTGCACCAATACTTCACATAATACTGCACATGTCCGCTAAACAGGTGGTTGACAGCGGCTCCTGTCCATTAAGAGTAGGGGGCGGAAAGATTAATCCACCAAACGCAGAGCGAACGAGGATGAGGCTAGTGCCAGCGTAGACAGGTAAGGGAGATATTAACTCGGTCCTTACTGTTAACAAGCCAGACTGGAACTGTCTGAATGAGCAGAGATTGCCGAGGTACCGCTCCCCTTCTTTAAGAGGCTGGGACATCGCCTCTCATTTCTCGACGTCATTAATTGATCCGAGGTACTAAAAGCACTCCCTCTGCAGGTGGTCTGCTTTTGCTGATGTCGCTGTCAGAATCGAAACAAACCCCAACTCCCGGACTGAGAATCAAAGCCGGGTCACAGCGAAGGAAGCGAAAAAAATGGACCTGCGAGCCCACCATGGACAGCTACACGAATACCACGTATGTGTAGAATGACAGCCCTCAAGGTCGTTGTACATCCTTTCGTCAGATGCAATCGCTTGACTGTCTTCATTCATTTTCATCACTTGGCCTTGCATGCATTAAGAACTCAAGTTCAGATCCGTGTATTTCTGAAGGTTATGTGGGTTCGCCTCTGCGCATCACTTCAGACATTGAATCCAGATACAACCATCCGCTTGTTGATGAGATTTTTCTGCATATCTCCTCAACCCTTTCCACCTCTTAAGTTCAGTCTACGCCCAGGGGATCGGTCAAGAGGAAACATTTCTTTTAGTCTGCATTGTTCATGTCGCGCATTACTTAGTGCATATGAAACATGTATCCTCACAGTTTCCTCTTCCTTAAGAAAACAACCCCAGTCAAAGCAATCTGTCTTCATAACCTAAACTTTTCAAATTGGTCAATTTCTGCACGGTTTCCAGTGCGATCACATGACTACTGTAATGTGAATTGCAGAACTGAACGAAATCTTTCGGGGGAACCGAATGAACAAATGAAATAAATGACTGGAGAAAGCCACAGAAACTAGTCTTTTCCAATATAACATCATTTGCTCGATCCTGCGCTGTGCACTTATCTTGAACCCAATGCTCCAGTAATCTCTTGTCCGTGTCAGTAAAAACTGCCCCACGAGAATTAATTACAGACCAGCTGGATCTAAGTGGATTGAATTGCTTGAAGATGCCGACCATGGGA
>NW_025193357.1:0-3907 GCF_004010195.1 Chiloscyllium plagiosum | reverse complement strand
AGTCAAGGTAGGAGGGAGTGTACTCGGTGAGGCAGGGACAGGCTGATACAGTGGGCCTACCACGGCAGTCTGGTTTGTGGATTCTGGGAAGGAGGTCTAAGGTTGGGTGGGGGAGGAGGAGAGATCTCTGGAGGTAATGAGGTCAGTGACAGTCCTAGCAACAATGGCTTGATGTTGGGATGTGGGGTCATGGTCCAGGGGGCAGAAGGAAGGGTCTCCACAAGGTAAAGGTCAGTGCGTCAGACTCCACAATGGAACCTTTATCAGTCGGCTTGTTTACAAAGTTAGGGTTGGACCTGAGAGAGAGAATTACAACAATTTCAGGTGGGGACACTTTAGAGTGGGCGAGAGTAGCAAAGAAATCGAGATGGCCATTGTTCTGTCATTGTCACATTCCAAACACTTCATCTGAACTATCAACACCCTTTCAATCTCAGCACTCCAACCAATCCCACTCCCCCCTCCCACACGAAATGCTGTCCCCTCCACAATTCCCGTCAGCTCTGAAGAAATGTCACCTCAACTCAAAATGTTAGCTTGCTCTTTCTCCGTGGATGCTGCCTGACCAGATGGAGATGGACTGTCCAGAGGGTGCACCCTCCTGGATTTTGGCCTGAGTTCTCTTATTCAATTCAGGCCTAGTGGGACCCTTTTACTGTCTCAATTCTTCACGCCAGCAGTAACCAGAATGGCTTACCGGCCCAAATCCTGAAGAAAATGTTAACTGTTTGGCCCTCTACGAATGAAACCTAACATACTGTATGCCTTCTTAACAGCACTATCCACCTGGGTGGCAACTTTCAGGGATTGATCATCCGTTCTGGTCACCTTCACTCGAATGGTTCCCCAAGCTCAGTCAGACTGGTGAGGGTATCCACTTCCATCACAATAGCCTGTAACTCCCATGCTCCACTTGCTGTATGTCCCAGTGGTAAAGCCAGTTGTGGTGCCTGATTGAAATCTAGTTGGGCTTCAGCTTGTAGGAGCTTTTACATAGTTACCTCATTTGTCCCACATACCAAATGTTCTCTCAGCATCTCATTAACGATTAAAATACAGTCACATGCCTCTGCTCGTCATCTTAACCTCATTAAACATCCTGATAGAGTTTCCCTTGAGTAAAACCAATAGTGTCTCAGAGTTAGAGGAGGCTTGGGGTGTTGATATTCCTTAACTAAATCTGTTAACTCTTGAAAAATTTTAGTATCTGGTGCCTCAGGGAAAGTTATGTTCCTAATAACCAAAAAAGCTGTGGCTCCACAAACACTGCCCTTCACATCAAAGGGCAGTGCTATGTGATCAAAACAGTGTAGGGGAGGGTAGGGACTAAATCAAGCCCTCCTGTTTATATCTGTTAGCCAGGGCTCGCTGATTGAACCAGATTAATGGCCTCAATCAGGGAACTCGTATTCTATGAGATGCACGTGGCTGACCTCTTTACAATCACTATCATCTCTTGGTCTGTACTCAATGGAGTTTAGAAGGATGAAGGATTGAAACATAGAGAATACTGAGAGTCCTGGATAGGGTAGACATGGTGAAGATGTTTCCGCTCGGAGGAGAGACCAGGACCCAAGGGCACAGCCTCAGGGTGAAGGGATGAACCTTTAGAACTGAGATGAGGAGGAATATCTTCAGCCAGAGGGTGGGGAATCTGTGGAACTCATTCCTATAGAGGGCTGTGGAGGCCAGGTCATTGAGTGTATTTAAGACAAAGGTAGATTCTTGATGAGTAAGAGCATCAATGGGTACGGGGAGAAGGCTGGAGAATGGGGTGAGAAATAGATCAAATGGCAGAGCAGACTCAATGGGCAGAATGGCTTAAGTCTGCTCCTGTACCTAACAGTCTTTTGGTATTTGCAGTCTAATGGCACCGTGAACTATCAGTCCCTGACTGGCTGTTTGACAATGACCAGCTTTGTGCATGTACTTGTGGTTTTATAAACAGCAGTAAGGGCAGCACGGTGGCTCAGTGGGCAGCACGGTGGCTCAGTGGGCAGCACGGTGGCTCAGTGGGCAGCACGGTGGCTCAGTGGGCAGCACGGTGGCTGCTGCCTCACAGCGCCAGAGACCCGGGTTCAATTCCTGCCTCAGGCAACTGACTGTGTGGAGTTTGCACGTTCTCCCCGTGTCTGTGTGGGTTTCCTCCGGGTGCTCCGGTTTCCTCCCACAGTCCAAAGATGTGCAGGTCAGGTGAATTGGCCGTAGTGTTAGGTGAAGGGGTAAATATAGGGGAATGGGTCTGGGTGGGTTGCTCTTCGGCGGGTCGGTGTGGACTTATTGGGCCCAAGGGCCTGTTTCCACACTGTAGGGAATCTAATCTAATCTTTAAAAAAACACCCGAGGATCACCTCAATGGCTCACACTCTCACTCTGGCTGAACCAGTTATCTTACAGAGAACAGTAAGTTGTTTAAACTGAAAATGGTGTCACTGTGCTGGAATTCACACATCCCACCTTCAGCATTGTACTTTGAGTTTAGTTAATTTATACCAAATGAGATCGCAGTGACACTCCATCAACAAGATAGGCAGGGAAATCAACAGGAGCGCCTTATAAATTCCTGAAGAAGGGCTCATACCCGAAACGACAACTCTCCTGCTCCTCAGATGCTGCCTGACTGGCTGCGCTTTTCCAGCAACACACTTTTCCACTCTGTAAACGAAGCCAAAATCTGCAGATGTTGGAAATCTGAAACAAATACAGAAACTGCTGGAGAAGCCCAGCAGATGTGGCAGCATCTGTGAGAGAGACAGCGGAGTTACTGTTTCGAATCCAGTGACCCTTCCTCAGAGCTCTGGGTTCAGTGCTGTCAGGGTTCTGAAGGCAGACCACCACACCCGAAACATTGACTCTGCTTCTGTGTCTCCAGCTAGTCCTGTTTTTGCCACCAACTGTAATTATTTCTGTGATTGTATTTGGGATGATCCATACACCTGGACTAGGACTGGATTTGCAAATAGCATTAAGGATCACGGAGGAAGATTGGCTGGTTGCGAATATCGATGAGAGGGCAGAGAAAGGATTCCTGTCACTGACGCTGAATGCTCATGGGGGCATGTGTAACATTGGTCATTATTCACCAGCTAACTGTCCCACTCAGACACATTGAATTTTAGTGTACAGACTAACTGGGACGTCAACACCCATTAATATTCATAATTGGAATATCAACAGGACATTGATGTTTGTAATTCAAATGTCAACAGGACATTGACAATCATAGTTGGAATACTAACAGGTCATTGATGTTTGTAATTGGAATGTCAACAGGACATTGCCATTAGTAATTGCAAAGGTAACCTCCCCCCCCCCATTGATGTCTGTAATTGGAATGTAAATAAACACGTTGAAATGTGTAACTGACAGACCATTGACATTTCAAATTGAGATTTTGAAATTACTTGTGGTTATCACATTCCAATATGCTGGCAGCCACTGGAATGTTTTTGAAGTGTAGGCACTATCATAACATAGGAACGACAGAGCAAGCTCCCACTAACAGTAATCTGTGTTCAGACAGAACACTGCCCCAATCCTCTTAGAGACAGTGAGGGCTTTCACACCCTCAGATGTGGGCAGGATGGGCTCATCGATTAACTTCACAGCCATAGGTACATCCACTCTGGGCAGCAGAGTGC
Source organism: Chiloscyllium plagiosum (assembly GCF_004010195.1). Classification (NCBI taxonomy): domain Eukaryota; kingdom Metazoa; phylum Chordata; class Chondrichthyes; order Orectolobiformes; family Hemiscylliidae; genus Chiloscyllium; species Chiloscyllium plagiosum. The sequence goes on along the minus strand of NW_025193357.1, from coordinate 266 downwards.
TGCCTCTGTGCTGTCCTGGAGGGTCAGTCTTGATGTGTGTAGGTTCAGGTCCTGTAACTGAGCTTGGACATGTAACCTCCTCACCCAGAAACAAGAGTAGAGGGCAAAGTTAAAAATCACACAACACCAGGTTATAGTCCAACTGGATGAAGGAGCAGTGCTCCGAAAGCTAGTCCTTCCAATTAAATCTGTTGGATTATACGAAGGTGAAAATGGGTACTGCAGATGCTGGGGATTAGAGTCATAGAGTCATAGAGATGTACAGC
>NW_025193356.1:0-3907 GCF_004010195.1 Chiloscyllium plagiosum | reverse complement strand
CCCCGCTCTCTCCCCAGAGCCCTGTATCAATCCCCAAACTAATCCCACTGTCCCCCGCTCTCTACCCATAGCCCTGTATCAATCCCCAAACTAATCCCACTGTCCCCCGCTCTCTCTCATTTTCCAGAAATTCAGCCAATTTAAGTTTCTGTGAGGCACTGTGTGTGACGATGCAGTAACCTCCACCTCACTCATTCCCTTTTGGATCCTATCCTAATCCCGAACAGCACTCCGTGTTCTGAAAGGTTAGCTAATCTTTCTCTCCACTATCAGGAGTGCAGACCCCGACCGCTGTGTTCACTGAGGGGACTGGGAGCTGAACTGAAATCTTACCACCAGCTCTGACATTTTCCCTGCCCATCTGGTCGAATTGTAGAAATTAACAAAACATCCTTTGGGATAACCTGAAATGAGAAATGGGTTAGCAAAATATGGACTCCCCTGAGATAATTAAATTTCCACATGCGCACGCTCCATGCTCAAACTAAAGTATCCCGAATCCTTCCCTCTCTCTTTGAGAATGGCCACTGTTTTCCAATGTTGATTCCTATGTAAACGTGTCACGCTGTAATCACACCCTCCTTCCAGGGGGGGTGCTGTTGTTCCCAGCCCAAGTCTGTATAACGCCTCTAATTATCTCCAAACCCTTCCACCGTCTCTCCCAGAGGGAGCCGGCCAGAGGCTGTGAGTCTTGCAGCGAGTAACTCACTAGCCCCCCACCAAAGCCTGTCCCGCCACTAGTCAGGAGGGTGAGGGAATACGCCCCACTTGCCCTGGATGCGGGCAGCACCAACGAGAAGCTTGGCACCGTCCAGGGACGAAGCCGCCCCCCGCTCAGTTGGCACCATACCCACAAGCAGCCACTCCCTCCCCCACCGACGCTCAGACACAGCAGTGTGTACAAGGTGCCCTGCAGTGACTCACCAAGGCTCCTCAGACAGCGCCTTCCAACCCCAGGGCCACTTCCGTCTTGACGGAGAAGGGCTGCAGCTCCACGGGAACACCACCCCCTCCCCCCTAGCAGGTTCTCCTCCGAGCCCCTCAGGAAATATAATAGGCCGTCCCTTCGGGATGGAGAAAGTGAGGACTGCAGACGCTGGAGATCAGAGCTTAAAAATGTGGTGCTGGAAAAGCGCAGCAGGTCAGGCAGCATCCAGGGAGCAGGAGAACCAACGTTTCGGGCATGAGCCCGTCTTCTAGATCACAATCGTGGAACACCCTCCCTGAGGGCACTGTCCCTGCCCCACGCGGGGGGGGTGAGGGTGGGGGGGAACGGCGACTTCTCAAGGGGCAATTAGGGACGGGTAATCAGTGCCAGGCTCAGCCAGCGATACCCACATCGCGGTTCAGCGCCCGGTAAGTGTCTCAGAGACTGTGGAACTTCACAGAACAGGCCAGAACGGTGGAGGTCCGTTGGGGAAGGTGTTTAAAGACGCGCAGTGTAACTAAGTAGGAATAGCTTCCCTCCCAATTCGCGATACCCTCCTTCTCTACTGTGCCCATGTCTCGTTGGTATGCTGCCCACTGTTCTTGACTCCCTGTCTCTCTCCCTCTCTCTCTCTCTCTGTGGCCCTCAGTGTTTCCAGTGTCAGTACCTGAGCACATCCCACACAGAATCAGGAGGGATATACAACTCGTCAGTCCAGTCTGAACTCTCATGTTCTTCTCTCTTGACATTAAACAAAATGCCGATGACGTTTCCTGTTCACCCTGCCAACAGAAGTGGGGAAGCATTACAATTTAACCAAAGGAAAAACACTTAACACTGTGTAGATGAAGGGTCTGTTTCCATGCTGTATATCTCTCTGACTACAGCACCATAAACTTGAATGCGCAAAACCGCGGCAGGGAGATTTCAGTGTCAGCCAGTTTTTTTTTTTTAGGAACATGCCACTTTGATTTGATTCCCTACAGGCCCAACAAGTCCACACCAACCCTCTGAAGAGTAACCCACCCAGTCCCATTCCCCATATTCACCCCTGCACCTAACACTACACTGTGTAGATGAAGGGTCTGTTTCCATGCTGTATATCTCTCTGACTACAGCACCATAAACTTGAATGCGCAAAACCGCGGCAGGGAGATTTCAGTGTCAGCCGGTTTTTTTTTTTAGGAACATGCCACTTTGATTTGATTCCCAACAAGTCCACACCAACCCTCTGAAGAGTAACCCACCCAGTCCCATTAACACTAACACTACAGGCAAGTTAGTAGGGCACATGCTGCACATCTTTGTCCCACGCAGACAACGTGCAAACTCCACACAGACAGTCACCCGAGGCTGGAACCGAACCCAGGACCCTGGCGCGGTGAGGCAGCGGTGTTAACCACTGAGCCACCGTGCCACATAAAGCACAGAAACAGACCCTTTGGTCCATAATCCCCAAACTAAACCTGTCCCACCTGCCTGCTCCTGGCCATATCCCTCCAAACCCTTTCCTGATGATGTACTTATCCAAATGTCTTTGAGCCGTTGTAACTGTCCCCACACCCACCCCTTCCTCAGGAAGCTCATTCCACACCTGTGTATAAAAGTTACCCCTCACGTCTTTTTTAAAACTTTCTGCCCTCACCTTGAAATTATTCTCTGTAGTCTTGAATGCCCCAACTCAAGGGAAAAGACTCTTTCCACCCACCTTACCTACACCCCTCATTACTCTTTTAAATCTCTATAAAGCCATCCCCTTATCGCCCTACTCTCCAGTGTAAAAAAGTCCCAGACTTTTTTTAGAACTCAAATCTTCCATGCCTAGCAACATCCTGGTAAATCTCCTCTGGACTCTCCCCAGTTAATAATCTCCTCCCTACAACAGGGGAATCAGAACTGGACAAAATACTCCTGTCTTGACAGGTTTTGGTGGCCATTGTGTTAAGGGGACAGGGATTGGCAGATGATACTCAATCAACGCCCACACTGTATGTGAACCCACAAGGAGAAGTTGGGAGAGGTAGATACACATGGAGAGAGGTTGGGGAAACGGGCAAGGTCGCAGAGCACGGAGAGAAACAGTCTATATACTCCCTGGGTGGGAGACTTGGGCATTCAGTCTGGTTAGATTTCTGATTGCCAGTGGGTTAGAGTCAGACAGTCGTAGAGATGTACAGCACAGAAACAGACCCTTCGGTCCAACTCATCCATGCCGGCCAGATATCCAAAATTCACCGAGTCCCAGCACCCGGCCCAAATCCCTCCAAACCCTTCCTATTCATATCCCCATCCAGATGCCTCTTAAATGCTGTCATTGTACCAGCCTCCACCACTTCCTCTGGCAGCTCATTCCATACACGTAACACCCTCTGGGTGAAAAGGTTACCCCTACAGTCCCTTTTAAACCTTTCCCCTTTCACCCTAAACCTCTGATTTTGGACACCCCGACCCCTGGGTGAAAGACCTTGTTTATTTACCCTATCCCTCTACACTGTCCCGCCATCAAACAATCCCAGGAGAGGGACAGCACGTGGTTAGATACAGAGTAAAGCTCCCTCTACACTGTCCCCCCCATCAAACACTCCCAGGAGAGGGACAGTACGTGGTTAGATACAGAATAAAGCTCCCTCTACACTGTCCACCCATCAAACCCTCCCAGGGACAGGGACAGCACGGGGTTAGATACAGAGTAAAGCTCCCTCCACACTGTCCCCCCATCAAACACTCCCAGGAGAAGAACAGCACGGGGTTAGATACAGAGTAAAGCTCCCTCTACACTGTCCCGCCATCAAACAATCCCAGGGACAGGGACAGCACGTGGTTAGATACAGAGTAAAGCTCCCTCTACACTGTCCCGTCATCAAACACACCCAGGAGAGGGACAGCACGTGGTTAGATACAGAGTAAAGCTCCCTCTACACTGTCCCGTCATCAAACAATCCCAGGGACAGGGACAGCACGTGGTTAGATACAGAGTAA
>NW_025193355.1:0-3907 GCF_004010195.1 Chiloscyllium plagiosum | reverse complement strand
ACACACTCATGTTTGCTTCTCCTTGCTCTTTGTTAGCTCCATCCAAACTGATTCTGTGGAATCGGAGAGATATGATCGCTTACGGTATTCGAGATAAACTTGGACAATACATTGGGGGAGCCTCGGCTCGACGTTGAGATGATCTGAAGAAATGTTCAGCAATTCAGGACAAGCATCAATAACCGTCCCCGCTCTGCCAGAATAAGTGTCATCGTATTCTCTGTGCTCACTGTACGTCTTTTGTAAGATTGTTCCCAGAATCAGGGTGATGCTCCAACAAACTCACTATTACATGCTCACCTTCCCCTTCCCTTCCTCCCTCGATAGTAATAGCACTGCATTAATTCAACACTGTGGACGGATTCACTCCAGACACCTCATCTTTCGCGTCCGACCTTCAATTAAACCAGCACTAACAGGAAGCCTAACCACTCCCACATTAACTCCCTCCCTCCCTTTATCTCATTCCAGGAGAACCACCCGATAGTAGTTCAGAAAGGACCAAGTCAGTTCTTGGAGGGATCGACATGCATTCCATCAAATTCCCCCCCAACTGAAATGGGTAAGACACTGGCAGAGTTGGTGATGACTAAAGTGAATTGAATGGAGATTCCATCGCATCCACGTCCAACCGAGAAAGAAACAATGTTCAGTGGACGATAAGACTCACTTTAACTGATCCGTCTTTTCCGATATTTCTTTCCATCCCAAGACCATAAATACCTTCCGGGTTTGATAGCCAAATAGAATGACTTACTAGCAACACAAGATCAGCGAAGATGGGATAGTAACCACATTGAATAACTCAAAGGATATCTTGGATCCGCGTGGCTCATGATATCCAAGGCTGATATAGCCAGTAACGAACATATGATAAACCCCTGTCTGGTATAATAGCATTTCTGTCTAATATTCTCAGATTCTGATCTCTCCTCCCCTCTCCCAGGAGCTGCTGATCACTTTTCTTGCTGTCGGATATTCTCCCGCTCATGCTAGGGGATAACACAGTGAACAGGACACATTTACTGTTCAAAGATGGAAACCCTCCACTGGGAAAATCGCAATCTACGGGCATTTACATTAATTACATTCACCGAATAAATAGCTCCAGTTAACCCCTTGTGTGTGTTATGCTATTAATGTTATCGATGTCAATAAATTATGATGAGGCACCACTCACTGGACTTCAATTACAGTGTGATTAAGACCTTGGTGAGTAGACAGAAACCAAAGAGAATTGGAGGAAATTTATGATGAGACTGGAGGGAGGGAATATGATATCATCCCGTCATCAGTATTAGAACGTTACTCTTTCTAAATCATTTGAAGATCAGTTATAAGGATACATTTAAATAATGAAGGGCAGTAATGATAAGACCAAAAACAGAGGATCAGAATTTTGGCCATTCAGCCCAGTAAGTCTGCTCCGCCATTCAATCGTGGCTGTGATGCTTCTACACCCCATTCTCCCGTTTTCTACCAGTAATTCTTGATTCATTTTCCGATCTACTTCAACCTTGAACATAGTGAATGACCTGGCTTCTAACCCTTCTGTAGCAGTGAATTCAATAGATTCACCTTTCTTTCGATGAAGACGTTTTCCTTATTTCTGTTCGAAAAGATATTCTTTTTACTCTGTGCCCTCCAGTCTTCGTGTGTCCGATGAATGGAAATATCCTCCAAACATCCACTCTTTCCAGGTCATTCAGTACTATGTGAGTTTCACGTAGAGCCCCCCCACATCGTTCTAAGGTCCATCAAATATAGACCTTTGTCACTAAAATGTACGTCATATGTTAAGATTTTCATTCCTGGGGCCATTCTCGACAATCTACTCTGAACACGCTCAAGGGACAGTACATCCGTCCTGAGATAAGAGTTAACATTCTACCACGAGAGAACAATACTGGCTATAGAGAAACGAAGAAAGAATAACTTGAGGATGAGCTGCATAGGTATTTTGCATCAGTCTTCACAATGGAAGGCTCTAGTGGCATTCCAGAACTTCCAAGAGATTAAAGAGCCGAGAGATACGTGCTGAGATCTACGCTGAGGTGGAAGTGCTGGGGACGCTGCACTGCTTGAAAATGGCTAAATCATGCAGATGACAAACCAAGTTTCGAAAGGAGATAACGAAAAACATTGTGGAGGCATTAGGAATAACTGACATCAAGGAGAGACCCAAAGGACTGGAAAATGAATAATGTAAAATCTCTGCGGAAGGAAGGAAGGAAGAGAGAAAAAGGTCAGGAAATTACTGGACAGTTTTCCTGTTATCGGCTGGTAGTACGATATTTGAGTCCATTATTGAAAATGCTATGGCAGAGTACTTGGAGGTGTATGGTAAAATGGGGCTGAATCAGCATTACCACGTCAAGGAGAGGTCCCGCGTGACCAGAGAATCAGAATACTCTGCGAAGATAATGAGCAGGTTTGACAAAAGAGGACTTTGCTTTGATTAGTCAACAGGGAGTCCTCTAAAGTTGAATCTGTGTTCAATTACAGCTTCTTAATTCATTGGTTGCAATTTATTTACAGTTTACAATCTGCATGAGCAGAGAGACACGGACAATTCTCTTAAAGAGAAAGTCTCGTTAAAAAGTGTCTGACTGAAATAAAATTGGAGAAGCAGGTGAGGTGTTTTTTCTGCCTTTGGTGGGAGCTAGTTTACATCAAAGTGGTTGCCGGTAGCAATGTCTGCAACAAACGTTCTTTTCTCGAAGAGCTCCAGCTCGGATTCGATGAGCTGGAGTCTGAGGTTTGAAAATTGCAACACATCAGGGAGGGGGAGAATTACCTTGGACGCTGTGTTTCGGGGACACTCACATCGTTTAGACTAACTAACTCAAATGCAGCCAGTGGTGAGGAACAAGCAGGTATGATTGTCAGTGAGGTATTTAGAGGGATCCAATAGGTAGAGTTACAGAAGCATCAGTTCCTGTCCTTGTCCAACAGGTTGAAGCGTTTTGCGCCCTATGTGGACACGGCAGAGTCCCTGCAGTGAGGATGTGCCGACTGAACACAGCACATGGGTGCAGGGTGCGATTCCGGAGGGTGAAGAAACAGAATTGTTATTGGATTTGGGGATAATATATTTTGAGACATACTCAGGACCAGGAACGTGAGTCCTGAATGATGTGTTACTTGTCTGGTGGTCGGGTTTGGGATATGCCATCTGGGGCGAAGAGGAATGCGAAACCATCCAGCGACTGTGGTCCAATGACATAGATAAAACTAGGAAAGAGCGTCTGCTATGGGATATGAACAGCTGGGAGTTGAATTAGAAAGCATAACAATAAAGGTAATAATCTGTGGATTACTACCTGAGCCACGATCTATTTGGTACAGAGTCAACATCATTAGGCAGGTAGATGCATGGCTCAGCATGAGTGTTGGAGAAATTGGGTTATATTCAAGGGGCATTGGCAACAGGAATGGCGAAGCAGGGACTTGATCTGATGGGGCAGTCGTCATTTGAACCGTTCTGAGACCAGTGTCCCAGCGAATCACAAAACTCGGGCTGTAGACAAGACTTTAAACCAAATGGGGGTTGTGTGGGGGAGGAATTCAGTTATAGCGAAAATTCAAAAACTGAATTGAAAGAGGAAGAAAGGACGCAGACCTCGGCAGAGGTTATTAAATTCGCCAGCACAGACAGAAAAAGAACATTGTGTGGAAAGGGTTAGCAGTCAAACTTCAAGCACACTGGACAAACAAATGACAATGAGAAGAGGGATGGTTAATAAAAGACTGGAGTTTTTACATCTCAATGCAGGAAATATGAGAAATAAGGTAAAGGAACATGTGGTGCAGACCGGAATTGGCAGTTAGGACGTGTTGGTCATTCTGGAGACGTGGCTGCATGGATCAGGAATGGGAGCTGGAAGTTCAAGGCGATATATCCTCT
>NW_025193354.1:0-3907 GCF_004010195.1 Chiloscyllium plagiosum | reverse complement strand
GTTGCTGTCAGTCTCTGCTTGTCTCCCCATATCACTGTACAGGTGGGAAATGAAGGGCGAAAATCGTCCGGGATTCAGTTTAGGAAGGACAGAAGGAGGGTATCAGCTCACAGCACCATCCAAACTGAGAGCACCATCAACACACATATACACAGAAACACGCACACACACACAAAAACACGCGCGCACACTAAAACACATGCACACGCACAAATACAGCTGCACACACTCACATACAGTTACACATACTCACAGCCATCCCACACACACACCTGCACACACACAAAACTCACACATACACCCACACCAGACAAACTGACACACACACAGACGCAGACAGACACACAAAAAGACACAAAGAAACATACACACACATACGCACAGACATGCATACGCTCACGCAGACATATATATATATATATACACACACACGCATACACACACAAAAGCACACAACACATATACAGACACACATACTTACACACACACACAGAAACAGACACACACAGTCAGACACAGACACATACACAGACAGACACGCGCGCACACACACACTCAAAGAAACACATACACAGATGCTGACACACACACAGGCACACAGATACACATACAGACACACACAGACATGTACACACAGACACACGCATACTTCTGCACTCAGGCACTCATACACAAATACATATGCTCATAGCCACCCCCACACACACTTAGACGCACACGCACAAACACACACGCATACCCAACACCAGACACACAGACACACACACAGATGCTGACAGACACACAGACATACAAATAGACACAAACAGACATACACACGCGAATGGCACACACATACGCGCGTGCACACACACACGCATGCATACACACATGCAGACATATATACACAAACGTATGCACTCACACAGATACACACACACATACACACACGCGGATATCCGCACAACACACACAGCCACAGATAGCACCAATTTTCTCATTTCCCCCCACCGCCAAATTAACCCAGATCTAACCCTCCAACTCGGCACCTTCTTCTTCAACTGTCCATCTTCCTCCCGACCTATTTATTCTGCTCTCCGCTCCGTCCTATCACCTTCACGCCACCTTCATTTAACTGTCGCCTTCTCAGGAACCTCCCCCCAAGCACCACCTCCTCCCATTTATCCTTCAGCCCATTTTGTCCACAAGCCTCACTACTAATGAAGGAATTATGCTCGAAATTTCAATTCTCCTGCTCCTTTGATACTGCCTGAAATTCTATACTTTTCCAGCACCACACAGACACATACACGCGCACACAGACACAGAAACACACACAGGGACAGGCACAGACACAAAGAAAGCCACGCTTCCCACACACGAAGACATCCACACGACCCACACTCACAGACGCCCACACTGCCTACACAAGCACACATACACTCACACACAAACACAGACAACCAGACAGTCCGGCACACTCAATGTGAACAATCCTCCTACACACAGACACCCACACTCCTCACACACTCGCAGAATCACAGATACACGCAGACATATAGGCACACACACTCACACACACAACAAAGACACACATTAACACACACAGATACACAGAGATACACAGAGAAGTGTACACACAGACGCACACAAACACACACACGTACACTTCCTATAAAATACGATGTATAGTAACTTACACTTCCATATAATCTTCCGTGTGATAAAGGATTGAAAAGTCCTAAAACAGACCAGCAGAGTGTGGCATTGCATCACTTTAAACAAAAGTGGGACAGACCGAAGTAGAGGGATGGTGGAAGAGAGGCTTTGAACTTCATTTCAATGATGCCTGACCAAAACAAAAGAGTTACCACTGCACAGAGATGCACAGAAAGAGTTACATACATACGTACACATACTAAAGCTGGATCACACATGGCATGCACAGAGAACACATATACACAGAGACACATATAGACACACAGATTGACAAGCGTGTACAGAAATGTGCAGATAGATACTTGTATCCCTGCCGCTTCCTGTTGTCAGTTTCAGCTGTCCGCTGTAGTGGCCGGTATATTGGGTCCAGGTCTATGTGTTTGTTGATGGAGTTTGTGAATGAGTGCCATGCTTCTAGGAATTCCCTGGCTGTTCTTTGTTTGGCTTGCCCGAGAGTGGTAGCGTTGTCCCAGTCAAATTCATGTTGCTTGTCGGCTGCGTGTGTGGCTACTAGGGATAGCTGGTCGTGTCGTTTCGTGGCAAATTGATGTTCGTGGATGCGGATTGTTAGCTGTCTTCCTGTTTGTCCTATATAGTGTTTTGTGCAGTCCTTGCATGGGATTTTGCACACTACATTAGTTTTGCTCATGCTGGGTATCGGGTCCTTTGTTCTGGTGAATTGTTGTCTGAGTGTGGCTGTTGGTTTGTGTGCTGTTAGAAGTCCTAGTGGTCGCAGTAGTCTGGCTGTCATTTCAGAGATGTTCTTCATGTATGTTAGTGTGGCTAGTCATTTGGGTTGGGGCATGTCCTCCTTCCGTTGTCTTTCCCTTAGGCATCTGTTCATGAAATTGCGAGGATATCCGTTTTTGGCGAATACCTTGTATAGGTGTTCCTCTTCCTCTTTTTGTGTGTATTGGGGTGGTTGCTTTCATAGTTCAGGACTTGGTCTGTGTGTTGCTTTCCTATGTACCTTAGGGGTGAATTCTCCGTTTGGTGTTCTCTGTACCCTCACGTCTAGGAATGGGAGTTGGTTGTCCTTTTCTTCCTCTCTCGTGAATCGGATTCCTGTGAGTGTGGAGTTGATGATTCGGTGTGTTTTCCCTATTTCCGTGTTTTTAATGATTACGAAGGTGTCATCAGCGTAACACTATATAGGACAAAACACGATATAGGATAAAGAGGAAGACAGCTAACGATCCGCATCCACGAACATCAACTAGCCACGAAACGCCACGACCAGCTATCCCTAGTAGCCACACACGCAGACGACAAGCAACATGAATTTGACTGGGACAACACTACCATTCTGGGGCAAGCCAAACAAAGAACAGCCAGGGAATTCCTAGAAGCATGGCACTCATCCACAAACTCCATCAACAAACACATAGACCTGGACCCAATATACCGGCCACTACAGCGGACAGCTGAGACTGACATCCGGAAGCGGCAGGGACAGGCCACTATAAATGCCGGAGGAAACACCACAGAAGCGCTTCACAGGAGGCTCCCAAGCACTGAGGATGTCACCTAGACAGGGGACGAAACGTTTGCAACAAAAACTTCCAGCTCGGCGAACAGAACCACAGCAACGAGCACCCGAGCTACAAATCTTCTTACAAACTTTTTGGAAATAGACCTATCAGCCCATAAACTAAATGCTAACGATAACCTGAAACTCAACTCATATTTTTCCAAAACTTCTCTAATTCTTTTACTTAAAGAAATCTTCTAAATGTTGTTTGGGTTTAAACTTCTAAATAGGTTTAAACTAATTTGGCAGGGGGATGGGATCCGGACTTGTAGTCCAGCAGGTAGGCTAGCTGTTCGTCAGGATGTCCAAGAATGTAGGAAGGCTGTGGAGAAGGTAGCACTGACAGGGAATACAGCAACAGAATATGCGGACACAGAAAGGGGTTCAAGTCTGTATACTCCAATGCAAGGAGTATCAGAAATAAGGTGGGTGAACTTAAGGCGTGGATCAGTACCTGGGATTACGATGTTGTGGCCATCACGGAAACGTGGATAGAAGAGGGACAGGAATGATTGTTGGAGGTTCCTGGTTACAGATGTTTCAGTAAGATTAGGGAGGGTGGTAAAAAAAGGAGGGGTGTGGCGTTGCTAATTAGAAATGGTATAAAAAAAGGAGGGGTGTGGCGTTGCTAATTAGAAATGGTATAACGGCTGCAGAAAGGCAGTTCGCGGGGGATCT
>NW_025193353.1:0-3907 GCF_004010195.1 Chiloscyllium plagiosum | reverse complement strand
GGACCCACCTGTCTCCACCGGGTCCCACCAGGCCTCATCTGTCACCAGCATGCCCCATCTGTCACCACCAGGCCCCATCTGTCACCACCGGTCCCCATCTGTCTCCACCAGGCCCAACTACGCCCCATCTGTCGCCACCGGGCCCCATCTGTCGCCACCGGGCCCCATCTGTCGCCACCAGGACCCACGTGTCTCCACCGGGTCACACCAGTCCCCAACTATCACGACCAGGCCCCACCTGTCGCCACCAGTCGCCAACTATCACATCCAGTCCCCATCTGTCGCCACCAGTCCCCATCTGCCCCGATCCCCATCTGTCGTCACCAGGACCCAACTGTCTCTACCGGGTCCCACCAGTCCCCATCTATCACGACCAGGCCCCACCTGTCGCCACCAGTCGCCAACTATCACATCCAGTCCCCATCTGTCGCCACCGGTCCCCATCTGCCCCGGTCCCCGCCTGTTGCCATCGGGTCCCATCCATCACCATCAGTCCCCAACTATCACCACCGGACTCCACCTGTCGACACCGGTCCCCATCTGTCGCCACCAGGCCCAACCAGGCCCCACCTGTCGCCACCAGGCCCCACCTGTCGCCACCAGGCCCCACCGGGCACCATCTGTCGCCACCAGGCCCCATCTGTCACGACCAAGTCCAACCAGGCCCCATCTGTCGCCAGCAGGCCCTACCTGTCTCCAACAGTCGTCTCCTGTCGCCAGCAGGCCGCATCTGTCCCCACCAGGCCCCGTACGTTGCCACCTGGCCCCATCCGTCGGCACCGGTCCCCATCAGTCGCCATTGGGTCCCCATCTGTCTCCACCAGTCCCCATCTGTCGCCACCAGTCGCCTATTATCACATCCAGTACCCATCTGTCGCCACCGGTCCCTATCTGCCCCGGTCCCCGCCTGTCGCCACCGGTCCCCATCTGTCGCCAACAGTCCCCATCAGTCCCAACTATCACCACCGGTCTCCACCTGTCACCACTGGGCCCCACCTGTCTCCACCGGGCCCCATCTGTCGCCACCAGGCCCTATTGTTCGCCACCACAAACCACCTGTCGCCACCGGTCCCCATCTGTCGCCACTGGTCCCCATCTATCTCCAACAATCCCCATTTGTCGCCACTGGTCCTCATTTGTCGCCACTGGTCCTCATTTGTCGCCACCGGTCCCCATTTGTCGCCACCATGCCCCACCTGTCTCTACCAGTCCCCACCGGTCCCCATCCTTCGTCACCGGTCCCCATCCTTCGTCACCGGTCCCCATCCTTCGTCACCGGTCCCCATCCGTTGCCACCGGTCCCCATCTGTTGCCAGCAGTCCCCATCTGTCTCCACCAGTCCCCTCCGGGCACCATCTGTCGTCACCAGGCCCCATCTGTCACGACCAAGTCCAACCAGGCCCCATCTGTCGCCACCAGGCCCCACCTGTCTCTACCAGTCGTCTCCTGTCGCCACCAGGCCCCGTACGTCGCCACCAGGCCCCGTCCGTCGCCACCTGGCCCCATCCGTCGGCACCGGTCCCCATCAGTCGCCATCGGGTCCCCATCTGTCTCCACCAGTCCCCATCTGTCTCCACCAGTCCCCATCTGTTGCCACCAGATCCAACTATGCACCATCTGTCGCCACCAGGCCCCATCCGTCGCCACTGGACCCCATCAGTCGCCACCGGACCCCATCTGGCGCCACCAGCCCAACCACGCCCCATCTGTCGCCACTTGGCCACATCTGTCACCACCAGTCCCCATCTGTCACCATCGGTACCCATCTGTCTCCACCGGTCCCCATCTGTCGCCACCAGGCCCCACCTGTCTCCACCAGTCCCCACCGGGCCCCATCCATCGCCAGCAGGTACCATCAGTCGCCACCAAGCCCAACCAGGACCCACCTGTCGCCATCAGGACCCACCTGTCACCACCTGTCTCCACCAATCCCCAACTATCGCCACCGGTCCCCATCCATCGCCACCGGTCCCCATCTGTTGCCAGCAGTCCCCATCTGTCTCCAGTCCCTACCAGGCCCCACGTGTCACCACCAAGCACCATCTGTCACGACCAGTTCCAACCAGGCCCGACCTGTCAACACCAGTCGTCTCCTGTCGCCATCTGGCCCCATCCATCGCCATCTGGCCCCATCCTTCGTCACCGGTCCCCATCCTTCGTCACCGGTCCCCATCCGTTGCCAACGGTCCCCATCTGTTGCCAGCACTCCCCATCTGTCTCCACCAGTCCCCACCGGGCACCATCTGTTGCCACCAGACCCCATCTGTCACGACCAAGTCCAGCCAGGCCCCATCTGTTGCCACCAGGCCCCACCTGTCTCAACCAGTCGTCTCCTGTCCCCACCAGGCCCCATCTGCCCCCACTAGGCCCCGTACGTCCCCACCAGGCCCCGTCCGTCGAACACCTGGCCCCATCCGTCGGCACCGGTCCCCATCAGTCGCCATCGGGTCCCCATCTGTCTCCACCAGTCCCCATCTGTCGCCACCAGATCCAACCATGCACCATCTGTCGCCACCAAGCCCCATCCGTCGCCACCGGACCCCATCTGGCACCACCAGGCCCAACCATGCCCCATACCAGGCCCCATCTGTCACCACCAGGCCCCATCTGTCACCACCAGGACCCATCTGTCACCACCAGGACCCACCTGTCTCCACCGGGTCCCACCAGGTCACACCTGCCGTCACCAGGCCCCACCTGTCTCCACCAGTCCCCACCTGTCGCCACTGTCTCCACCGGTCCCCATCCGTTGCCAGCAGTCCCCATCCGTCGCCACCAGACTCCATCTGTCACCACCGGGCCCCATCTGTCGCCACCGGGTCCCATCTGTCGCCACCGGGCCCGATCTGTCGCCACAGGTCACCATTTGTCGCCACCATGCCCCACCTGTCTCCGCCAGTCCCCACCAGGCCCCATCCGTCGCCACCAGGCCCCATCAGTCACAACCAGGACCCACCTGTCGCCACCAAGACCCACCTGTCACCACCTGTCTCCACCAGGCCCCACCTGTCTCCGCCAGTCCCCACCAGGCCCCATCAGTCGCAACCAGGACCCACCTGTCGCCACCAGGACCCACCTGTCACCACCTGTCTCCACCAATCCCCAACTATCGCCACCGGTCCACATCCGTCGCCACCGGTCCCCATCTGTCGCCACCAGGCCCAACCAGGCCCCACCTGTCACCACCAGGCCCCGTCCGTCGCCACCAGGCCCCATCAGTCCTCAAGAATCACCACCAGGACCCACCTGTCGCCACCGGGTCCCACCAGTCCCCACCTGTCTCCACCGGTCCCCATCCGTCGCCACCGATCCCCATCCGTCGCCACCGGTCCCCATCCGTCGCCACCGGTCCCCATCCGTCGCCACCGGTCCCCATCCGTCGCCACCAGGCCCCGTCTGTCGCCACCAGGCCCCAACAGACCTCAAGAATCACCACCGGTACCCATCTATCCCCACCGGGCCCCAGCTGTCGCTACCAGGCCCCATCTGTCACCACCGGGCCCCATCTGTCGCCACCGGGCCCCATCTGTCGCCACCGGGCCCCATCTGTCGCCACCAGGCCCCATCTGTCGCAACCAGGACCCATCTATCGCAACCAGGCCCAACAAGACCCCATCTGTCACCACCAGGACCCATCTATCGCCACCAGGACTCACCTGTCTCCACCAGATCCCACCAGACCCCATCCGTCGCCACCAGACTCCATCTGTCACCACCGGTCCCCATCAGTCGCCACCGGACCCATCTGTCGCCACTAGGCCCAACCTCGCCCCATCTGTCACCACCAGTCCCCATCTGTCGCCACCGGTCCCCATCTGCCACCGGTCCCCACCTGTCGCCACCAGGCCCCATCAGTCCTCAACTATCACCACCATTACCCATCTGTCTCCACCGGTCTCCATCTGTC
>NW_025193352.1:0-3906 GCF_004010195.1 Chiloscyllium plagiosum | reverse complement strand
TTTCGATTGATTCACGGCGGGTAAACGTTCGGCTGTTCAGTTTGTCTGGGCTGTTTTAAACCCCGCCTTTCCTCCTGCCTGTGACAGACAGATCAGACAATGATCCCGCCTCCTGTCTGCGCTGACAGCTAACTAGGTTTTGAAGAGTTACTATAAAATATTAAATTTTATCTTAGTTGCACACCGATAGTGTTTTGCGTTTTATTGGTTAATTTAATCTCAAAGTTTGTGAGGATGAATTCGGCGGGTATTTTGAAGTTGACCAACTGTCATTTCACGTTACCCAATCAGCCTCCAACAATTCTTTTCCTGCCTTTTCTGTACCTTCCGGAGCTGTTTCTCTGTGGGCTGAGGGTCAGGGCTGCATCCAATCCCAGCTCTAGGGCGGGCTCTCCATTCCCTTAAACAGGCTGCACCGCAGCAGCCTGTGTGTATTGTAGAGAGTGGAAGAGAATGGCCTGAACCAAGCAGACAGCGCGCAAATCCACCGGAGGGAAAGCTCCCTGCAAACAGTTAGCGACCAAAGCTGCTCGCAAGAGCGCTCTGGCACGGTGGCTCTGCGGGAGATCCGCCGCTACCAGATATCCACCGAGCTGCTGATCCGCAAGCTGCCCTTCCAGCGCCTGGTGCGAGAGATCGCTCAGGACTTCAAGACCGACCTGCGCAGGGGCTGAGTAAAAAATTAATGGGAAGTCAGTTAAACAATAAAGTCAATAAACCACGGTGGCTCTGCGGGAGATCCGCCGCTACCAGAAATCCACCGAGCTGCTGATCCGCAAACTGCCCTTCCAGCGCCTGGTGCGAGAGATCGCTCAGGACTTCAAGACCGACCTGCGCAGGGGCTGAGTAAAAAATTAATGGGAAGTCAGTTAAACAATAAAGTCAATAAACAATAAAACACCAGTCAAGCGATCGCAGATGTTGGAACATGGCTTTGAATGATATTAAAGGGGGACGGACGTCACGGCAGTAATGCATTTCAGAAAAGTTAATTGAAGACACAGATCGCACAAACGGCAGTGATTAGAATATACGCTGCTGTGAATGTTATGTAATTTTCACATGCTTCATTATAGTAGTGCAGTATTAATACCAGATTAAATCCTCCCTTGGTGTTCCCACCAGCTGTAACTCCATGATCATTGCTGAGAAAGCGGGCGGGAAAACATGGCGCCAAATCATCAACCGTTTTCTTCCAAATTTGAAAATCCTGCGGAAATGTAGATCAGAGAAGGGAGCATTCGTATTTAGTCATTAATTTGCAAGTTTTCTTTCGGGTAATGAGTCTAGAAACTATTTGAAAGATTCGAGATTGTCTTCGGAGGGAATGAATACCCTCATTCAGCCCTGTGAGGATTTCTTGAACGTTCTTCGGCGTGAGCGCATTAATAGCGAACGCCGCCTTTAGGTTTTATTTTAATACCGTGCTCCCTTATTGCAAAAGCTCCACATTAACAATTCCAGTCCGGCAACTGTTCTGATTTGATCTCGGTTCGTTTTGAAAGCTTCTAACCGACAGCAGAAAGCCTTATTTACACTATTCTGCAACACAACAGAACCCGCCATGAGTTTTGGAAATTAAAAAAAAGTGTAATGTATCCACCCATGGGTCTGTAAGAAAAGGAGCACTTCTTTTGTTTCCCAGTGGTGACACTCAGGGCTCACACCCCAACCGGGGCTTGTCGCTCCCAGAATAATCAAATATTAGAGAGCGACTTGAGCAAATAGCAGCAAACGGAAAGAAGACAGATTCACTGGTGTTTAATATGCTCCCGAGAGTCAGGGAGAAGAGAGGGCACATTCTCTACTCTTGATGCGAGCGCCAAATCATCAACCCCTTTCCTTCCAATTTGAAAAGCCCGTCGTTCCACAAATAACGGAGTATGTTTTACATAGAAAAATAATGGAGAACGTTGTTCAGAGGGGAATTAATCAATACTTGTTAATTAGGTTATATATATATACTTCAGACAATCTCTCACTCGCTCATTCATTTGCCTAACTGCATCTATCTCTTTCTACTTTTTTTTCTTCTCTGGACCTGAAGAATTGGCAGAAACAAAAACACGCGCCAAGAACTGCAATCTGCAATTAATCTCTTCATTTCACACTTCGAAAGCACTCCGATATACTGATTAAACATTACAAAACGCTCTTCCGGCTGAGCTCATTAATCGTCTTTAGACAATATTTTAATGTCGCCCAGCCTTTTTGCACTCGCCCTGACATCAGCAAAAACTCCACATTTGCCATCCCAGTCCTGCAGTTGCTCTGGTTTGATCTCGCTTCATTTTGATAATCTCAAACCGACATCAGAAAACCTCATTTACTGTAATCTGATATCGGAGAAAACAACGCCAGAGACCCAGGTTCGAGTCTACTAGACATAGAACTAAAGGCATGGACCGCCAATCGTGAGGTGTATCTGCTCCTAGTAGATTGCTCAAAGACGGAGACACGTTTCTTTTTGGTTTGCCTGGGGAGATATTCACCGTTCATATCCCACCGTGAATGGTGGGCTCCGGAACTGACATTTGAAGTGCTCATCCAAATACTTTTCAAAGGTTAAATTTTCTGGCCTCCACTACCTTCGCATGCAGTGTCTTCCAGATTTCCACCACTTGCTGAGTGAGAAGATTTTTCTGAAATTCCCTCAATATCTTTACATCTAACCCTTCACCACAGCGAGAATCCTTACCCTTACCATATTATTACCCAAGCATCACTTGTGATTGCTCGCTCAAACAAGGGAAACAGCTTCTCTCGATTCACCCTGTCCCACACGCCTCATAAATCGTTTATACTTCAATCATGTGTTCCCACCGCAGTCATCTCTGCTCTAGAGAAAACATTCCTTTTTTTGGAAGTAATATTTGTGCTTTAATCCCAATCCCCAATATTGCGCTGGATTTATCACTGCTGCTGTCACAGTCAGTTTAATGTGAATAATTTATTCCTGCATCCTTAGGGGCATGCGCAATGCTGCCCCTTCCTCCAAAGCTGACTGTCCCTGAGCAGAGGAGCGCATGCGTGAGGCCCTCCCCCAGCGCTGCCATTGAGGAGCATTTACTCAGTGAGTGCAAGAGGTTTGTTTGAAACAGACCGCAATGGAGAGATCAGCGCCCAGGGAAGCGAGGGAACAGCAGGCTCCTTCCAGTAGCACGTCGGGATGGGAGCCTGGGACACAGAGGGGGCTCCGAGACCGGGATTGATTCGGGGTGAGTTCAGGGAGAACCGGGGGCTGTTTGTAAGAGGCCGAGCGGAGCAGGAACTGGTCCCGGAACTTGGAGTGAGCGGGCTGGGGGGAAGAGAGAGGCCTTTCTCGGGCTGAGTGTGGGCCTGCTGAGGGAGGCAGAGCGGGAAGAAGCTGCTGTGGGACATTCTTGGAGGTTTTAATCATCTCAACCTTGTTGAAATTTCATTCTGCTTCCCATTGTTTGTTGAAAGTGTGCAATCAATAGTGGAATCGCACCACAAACCAGCCTTCCCATTCGACAACCCAGTCTCCTATCCATTAATGCCATCTATACTTCCTACTGCCTCGGGAAAATTACCCCATCGTAAAAGACCCCTCCCAGAATCTCTTCCACCCTCTTCCGTCAGGCAGAAGGTACAAAACTTTGAAAACACCCACAAACAGTTTGCACAACAATTTCTTTCCCACTGTTATCAGACTTTCGAATAGTCCTCTCAAATGTGAAGTCTGCTCTCTCGCTCTCTGTCTGTACCTTCTGTGCAGCTGTAACACTGTGTTCTACACTCTCTTCTGCCACCCTGACATGAGTTATTTGGTATGATCTGCCTGTCTAGCATGCAAAACAACACTTTTCACTATATCTCGGTACATGTGACAACAATAAATTAATCAAACAAAGATGTCAACTTAGCCAAAGATAGATTGAACCT
>NW_025193351.1:2655-3906 GCF_004010195.1 Chiloscyllium plagiosum | reverse complement strand
AACACTGGACACGGGCCTCCAGTCTGAAAAAAAATCCTTCACCACAACCCTCTGTCTTATATCTTTGAGCCAGTTCTGTATCCAAATGGCTAGTTCTCTTTGTATTCCACGAGATCTCACCTTGCTAACAAGTCTTTCATGGGGAATCTTGATGAATGCCTTACTGAAGCCAATATAGATCATGTCCACTGCTCTGCCCTCATCAATGCCTTTTGCTACTTGTTAAAATAAAACGTAATCCAGTTCGTGAGACATGACCTCCCATGCAGAAAGCCATGCTGACTTTCCTTTATCAGTCCTTGCCTTTCCAAATACATGTAAATCCTGTCGTTAGGATTCTCTCCAACAACTTGTCCACCACCGATGTCAGGCTCACTTGTCTATTGTTCCCTGGCTTTTCCTTGCCAGGTTGTTTAACAATCGCACCACGTTTAGTCAGCCTCATGTATTCCAGCACCTCAGCTATGGCTATTGATGATAAGAACATCACATCAAGATTTCCAGCAATCGAGATTCCCACAGAGTTCTTGTGTATATCTGATCAGGACCTATGAAGTGCGTTGTGATTACACATCGTTTGATTCGTGTATGGCATGAACGTCCTCAGAAGTGATAGATGTGGGTAAAGTTATAACGTTTAAAAGACATTTTATTAAGTACAATAATAAGTGAAGGTTTGGAAAAATATGTTCCAAGCGCTGGAACGTGGGACGAGTTTAGTTTGAGATGATCGTTAGAATTGAGTGTATGGACTGATATGTCTGTTTTCAACCCCCCTGTATAACTCTATGCTTGCATGTGTGTTTGTATGCATCTGCATATTTCTGTCCGCCCTTGTCGATTTGTGTGTCTCTATATGTGTATCTATCTCTTTGTGTGTTCTGCATGAGTGTGTATATGTATGTTTGCATCTCTATTTCTGCATCTGTGTGGAATGGGAGCTGTTTTGTTTTGGGGTGAATCATTGAATGGTGTTCAAAGCCTCCCTTCCACTCCTCCCTCTCCCTCTGCCTCTCCCTCTTGTGCTGAAAATGGTACAATGCCATGCTCTGTTGGAGTGTTTTAGGACTTTTCAATCCTTTCTTGCATCTAAGATTATTTGTAAGGGTAAATCACTAAACATTGCATTTACTGGATGTGTGTGTGTGCGTGCCTGTGTGTGTGCATGTGTATGTGTTTGTGTGCGTCACTGTGTGTTTGTGCATCTGTGTGTGTGTCTATGTGTTTGTATGCCTGTGTGGGCAGCTGTGT
>NW_025193351.1:0-2093 GCF_004010195.1 Chiloscyllium plagiosum | reverse complement strand
CTGTGTGTGGAGGGAGAGTGTCGTTGTCTTCGTGGGTGGGAAGTGTGGCTGTCAGTGTGTTTGTGTGTGTGTCGTTACGTGTGTCTGTCTGTGTCTGAGTCTGTTTCTGTATTTGTTTCCGTGTCTGTGTGTGTGCGTGCGTGTGTCTGTCTTGAAAAAGTGTGGTGCTGAAGAAGCGCAACTGTTCAAGCAGCATTCAAGGAGCAGGAGAGTCGAAATATCGAGCATAACCCTTTCATTAGGAATGAGGCTTCTGGCCAAGGGGTCTGAAGGATAAATGGAAGGTGGTGGTGCTGTGGGGAAAGTAGCTGGGAAGGCGATTGTTAAATGAAGGTGGGCTGAAGGTGATAGTTTAGAGTGGAAGGTGGAGTGGATAGTTGGGAAGGAAGACGAACAGGTTGTACAGTACAAGAAGGAGGGGCCGAGTTGTAGGGTTGGATCTGGAATAAGGTGGCGGGAGGGGAAATGACGAAACTGGTGACATCTGTGGCTGTCTGTGTTTTGTGTGTGTGTGTGTCCGTCGGCGTGTGTACATCTCTGTGTGTCTGTTTGTGCACCTGCATGTCTCTCTGCATCTGGGCATGTGTGTGTATCTGGGTGTGGGGTGGCTGTGTATGTGTGTCTGTAATGCTGAAAAAGAACAAGCGTTCAGGCAGCATCCAAGGGACACTGACGGGGTGAATGGCTTTTCACATATCAGCAAGTTGAGGGAAGCAAGGGGTTACCAGGAAAGTGGAGTTGTGCGCTTGATTAGATCAGCCATGCCCTTATTGAAAGACAGTGCAGGCTTGAGGGGCCGAATATCCTACTCCTGCTCCCATTTCTTATGTTGTCATGTTCTTCTTTTGGAAAGTAACTGGTTATTTTCCTGGAAGCTGTGTTGTACAACGTTGCATTCAAGGAGAGCAGAAGATTTTTTGAGTTAACCCTGGATGGGGTATGGGAACTGCATTCCCAGCGAACCTGGGTCTGACCCACATCTCGAGCAGAAGTTATAGAGAGGGGAAGACTGGAAAGATGGATTGGGGATGGCGGTTCACTTCCTGACCCAGCCTGGATTTTCCAAGTACATTTCCGAAACTACATCTAACCATCGGAGTGGCCTCGATCTGCCCCTGTGTAGAGGGTCCAAATAGCTGAATGGAACATCAGAATGTAGGGCAGAGGGACACGAGCGTGTGCGTGTATGTCAGTCGGCGTATGTACGTCTCTGTGTATCTGTTTGTGCNNNNGTCTATGTTTCAGTGTGTGTCTGTGTATCTGTGTATGTGTGTTTGTATGTGGCTGTCTGTCTGTGTTTGGCTGGGGCTGTGAGCTGCTACCCTCCCTCTATCCCTCCCAAACTGAATCCCTGATGATTATCACCCTCCACTGCCACGTGTTGAGTTGTATGGGGAGGCCAGCAGAGACTGACAGCAACAGAAAGCTCAGCCGGTCTGACAGCATCTGTGGACAAAAGTGAATGGACCCTTCATTGGATCTCGTATCTGGGGGATACTACATCACTGTAAGCACCATAGAGACTGCAGACTCACCTCACACTGATGCACACAGATAGATACACACTAATGCCGAGTCATAGAGACACTCACTAATACATTGAAACACACAGAGACATGGAGTGCCTGTCAGTAGTTCTTTTGCTCCATGGTAGCCTTGACAATATTTCAATTATTCTGTCTGGTGTTTGCCAGTATTTAGGTCTGTCCTCAGGGAGTGTGTTAGTATTGCACTCGATCACAATAGTGAGTGAACCAGTATTTCTGTGTGGAGTGTGACGGTAGGAAAATTTCAATGTTTGCAGATACCAAACCTGGATGAATTATAAAGTTCGTGGAGGTCAGCGTGGAACTCCAGCAGGACAGTGACACAATGGTGTAGGGTTCAGGTTTGTGGGAGATCAGAATGAATGTGAGGTGCAGTGTGAGGTGATGCACCTTTGTAGGAATAACTCTGAAATCAATATAATACATTCTGTACCAGTATAAAAGGGTGTTGGAGCTGAGGGCACTGCGTGTATATGAGCACAGATTATTGAAGATGTCAGGACAAGTGGGGAAAGCAGAAAATATTACAGATTGGTTTCAGTATCT
>NW_025193350.1:0-3906 GCF_004010195.1 Chiloscyllium plagiosum | reverse complement strand
TTTCATCTCTGCAACCCTCACGATCATAATAAATATCTTCTATATATAAAAAATAGTTCAAATCTCAGTAAACTCTTCTCTTCCTACTCCCCTCCACGTGCATGTAATCTCATTGAGTCTTTAGAAACATTTGCTTATTACCACTTCTGGATAAGACGACAATACATGTTTCGCCAACGAGCACGACCTCCTGTTATCCTCCCTGTCACAGTAACCTTCTCCAACTCTTTCACGCATCCCATTTCAGTCAGCTCCTCCAGCCACCACAGGATAAATGACCGTCCCTATCTCTTTAAATCTCGATCAGACTCCAAAAACCTCCCTATCTCTGTAATCTCCCATAGTCAATCCATCCCTTCTTATCTCTGTCACATCCTCCAGTCATTCCTCCCATCCCTATCTCTGTCATCTCCCCCAGTCACTCCTTCTCTTCCATCTCCGTAACTCACCAAATCACTCCATCCACAACCTCCACAAATGGCGGGTTGAAGGGCCTGTTGCTGTGCTGTACTGTTGCATTTTCTAATTTCCTGGCATCTACCATGGCAGAGCCTCTAAGAATCCTAGATGTTCTGTTCAATTCCTTTGTGATGTTTTGAAATGTCAATGGTTCAAACTCAATCTACTCCACCTCTTTCCATTAGAAAACCCCACCATCTCCAGGATCAGCTGAGTGTCCCTTTTTTGACCTGCCTCCAATACAAAAATATCTTTCTTTCAGGAACTCATACTGTTCGTACTATTCTAGGTGTGGTCTGACTGGTACCTTGCATAGTTTAGCAGGAAATCTATATATATTGACTCCATTCCATTTGTAGCAGCATTTGCTTTACCTACTCTATTACCTGCTGACCCTGTATTTTTTTCAGATTGATCCACAAGGATTCCCAAAACCCTTTGTGCAGTCAGTCTGAAACCAAACAGCATTAGCCTGACAGTAATTCAGGAACGTGCTGGAGTTTATTATAAAGGATATGGCAATAAATGATAACTGGACACTTAGAAACAATTAGAGATGCATGATATTTTAAAAGGAGAATATTTTTACATCTGTTGGATTCTATATTTTGGTATGACGATAAATAGCAGAATAGGTAAGGATGGGGGAGGCTAGTGGCAGTAGAGGAATATTTGAAACTGCAGAGGCATTTTGACAATTCCAACCAGGGCTAAAGAGTAATGAGAGAGAGAATAGGGCCCCTGAAATGTCAAAAAGGGTTTACTGTGGAGAAAGACATGAAAGATCAGGAACTTGGGAAAATACATAGTGATATCTTGAACAGAGTTTACATTTGAGAACAGGAGGTGCTGGATGTCTTAAAATGCAAAAACGTTGATAAAACCTTGGGAAATAATCAGATGTATCCCAGCGCCTTGTGAGAGGCTGGGGATGAAATTGCAGGGCCCATCGCAGAGGTATTTGTGTCATTTACAGACACGACATGCCAGTTAGACCGATGGGAGGGTGATTTGTTGGACTAGATTCTGAGAGAGAGGATCATCATGCATTTGGAAAGGCAAGAACTAATTAGCGATAATCAACATTGCTTTGTGTGTGGAAAATGATGACTGAGTGTTTGTGGAGATGGACAAATAATAGATCAAGGCAGAGCAGTAGATGATGTCTCCATCGAATTTGGCAAGGCCTTTGACAAGGTTCTGCATGGCAGACTGATTAGTAAGTTTAGATCACACATAACCAGGGAGCTCTCACTAACTAGATTGACGGTAGGAGACAGAGCATGTTCATAGAGGGTTACTGCTCAAACTGCAGGCCTGTGACCAACGGTGTGCCATGGGGTTCTGTGCTTGGTCACTGTTGTGCATCATTTATATAAACGGTTTGGATGATAACACAGGAATCATAGTTAGCAAATTTGTGAGTGACACTGAAATTGTTGGGAAAGTGGACAGCGAAGACGGTTATCTGAGAGTACAATGGGCTCAACAGGACTGCTGGGACAGTGAGTTTAGGAATAACGTGAACAAATGCAAGATGTTGCATTTTGCCAAGGCAAATGAGAGCAGGACTTGTACAATTAATGTTCGGGCCCTGGGTAGTGTTGTCAATCAGAGATCCAGGGATACAGGTACACAGTTCTTTGAAAGTGGTGTCACAGCAGATGAAGCAGGTGTTTGAGATGGTTTCGTTCACTGGGCAGACCATTGACAGTAGGAGTTGGGATGCCGTGTTGTGTCTGTACAGGACGTTAGTGGGGATTATATGGAAAAACTCAACTGGTTCACGTATGTCTTCGAGGGAAGGACATTCTAACCTGGTCTGGCTCATAAGTGTCTCCAGACCCACAGCAGTATGGCTGACTGTGTTGCCCTCTGGGCCACTAGCAACGGGTAATGTATGCTAGTCCAAGTGGTGACATCCTCAGCCCATGAATGAATAAATAAAAATAGATATTTCCATCACTATCGCTGCATACACCTCTAGCTGCATCAATTCATACTGGCTGTGTAACATTGTTCAGGCCCTTGTCCCTCTCTGTAATACCCTCACCACCTCCAGCACCTTCATCTCTCCCTGTTCCTCTCATCTCATTATACCCTGACAATGTTTACTTTTCCTGGTACACTCCTCCTGCTACTAGACTCCAAGTGATCCCTTTAACAGATACTCCCATGTTTCTAAAGCATTGACTTCTTCAGAATTGTTAGGTCTTTTATTTTGTCTTCTAAGCATCTCTTAATCAAATCTGGTAAATCCTGGGAAAGACTGAGCTAAGACCATCCAAAGTGGAGGAGAAGCATTGGAAAGGGGTGGAGCACCTCGAGACTTGATATGGGGAAAAAGGGGAAGCCAAGAGAAAACAGCACAAGGAGCTCGCAGCCACTCCAACGCCCCGCCCACCCCTTCCCACGGCCACTTTCTGCCCCAAGTGTAACAGAGTCTGTGAAAGGCCACATCGGTCTGTACAGCCACTGAGAGTGGGAGAGAGTCAGCCTCGTTTGTGACCCACTGCCAATGAGATGGTGAGATAGGGAAGTTGAATCCCCTTTCAGTTGTCCTACTGTCTTTGTTACAAATTCCAATAATTCCCTGTCCATGCCATGTCCCACAATGTAATGCTATAATGGGGCCTTAACACTGCCCTTCCACTTCTGTGTTCTGACTCTTATTACCCAGAATTTGGTTTCCTAATGATTGATAATTTGAGGCCACATATAATTCCATTGTTATCCCTAACGATGAGAGTTCCCCATTCTCCTTCCCATTCTGCCTGACTTTCCACAATGTTGTGTAGCCGTGAATATTAATGCCCCACCTTTTGTTCACCCTGTGACCACATCTCCATGATGGTGATTAGATAGAAATCACAGTCACACCAGCATATCCCTGATTACAAAATGCTTTGGACGTTCAATTTAAGAAACAGTAATTTACTTTTGAAATCACAACTTCATGTCACAAACGTATCTGCTGATGTACAGTTTTAGTTAAACTTCGTCTCTTCCTGTTTCTTTCTGTCTTTTCCTCAGCCATAGCCCCATGTTTCAATATTTGAACATTTCTCTTAGGAATTACTAATTTCTTTTCAGTTGAGCCCGGTCCCTCCTCATCTGTCTCAGTTTAAAGCACTCTACATAATCCTGTTCATATGATTGACCAGGGCACTGGTCCCAGCACTGTACCATCTCAATAACATAGCTGACTCCTCCCTGAGTACTGGTAGCAGTGCCCACTGCATCAGGACCACTTCTTCTGACACCATGGTTTGATCCTGAAATCTTCCAGCATTCTGGAGATATGACTCAGTCCCTCTCCATTTAGTTGCCCTCACTGTGAGGGTCTATTTGCTGCCTCTGTCACCGTCTCTCACTCTTACAGCTACTCCCAATCCGGAGACAAAAGAATCCTCCGATCCGCAACAGTACGTACCAGGGACGGCGATT
>NW_025193349.1:0-3906 GCF_004010195.1 Chiloscyllium plagiosum | reverse complement strand
TGTGATCAAAACAGTGAAGGGGAGGGTAGGGACCTGTCTTTTTTAACAGTGAGTAGAGTGGGTTCTTATTGGTTGTATGTTTTATTGAGATCGTTCTCTCGATTATAATTTTAAAATATAAAACATTGGTAATAAGTTAGCCTGGAGCAGTAGTTTTGAGAGCAGTAAGACAGTGCTGTTTTTGTGAATCTGTAGACTGTTGAAGTGCAAAGATGGCCTTTAGTAGAGTGATGTGCTGTTCCTGTTAGACATGGGAGATTAGGGAGAGTTTCCGTGTTACTCATGATTATGTCTACAGGAAGTGTATTTGGTTGTGATCCTAAAAGATCGCATGGATCAGTTGGAGTGGCAGTTAGAGGCACTGAGGAATTTACAGGAGCTGGGGGAAAGATGCATGGCAGTTACAGGAAGAGAGATAAACTGCAGATACAGTCAGGTAGATGGGTTACCACCAGGAAAGGTAGGAGAGGGCGGCAGATAGTGCAGGAGTCTCCTGTTGCTATCCTCATCTCAAAAAGTATTCTGTTTTGGAAAATGAAGGGGAGATGGACTCTAAGGGGAACATAGCACAAACAGCCAAGTTTCGGGTACCAAGACTGGCTCTCATGTAACAAGGGATACATCAGGTTCCAAGTGATCGATTGTGATAAGGGACTTCCTAATCAAAGGCACATACAGATGCTTCTGCAGCTGACAATGAGAAATCAAAATGGTGTGTTGCCTCTCTGGTGCCAGGATCAAGGATATCTCAGACAGAGTGCGGAATATTCTCCAAGGGGAGAGGGACCAGCAGGAGGTCATTGTACACAATGGAACTAATGACATAGGAAGGAAAAGATGAGATTGTGAAGGGAAAATCTAGAAAGTTAGGCAGGTATTTAAAAAGGAGGTCCTCGAGGGTAGTAGTATCTGGAATATTCCCAGTGCCATGAGTTAGTGAGGGTAGATGTAAGAGGATAGAGCAGATGAATACATGGCTGAGGAGCTGGTGCAGAAGAGAAGGGTTCACATTTTTGGATCATTGGAATCTCTTCTGGGGTAGAAGTGCCATGTATAAGGAAGGTAGATTGTACCTGAATTGGAAGGGATGCAATATACTGGCAGGGAGATTTGCCAGAGGTGCTCAGGCGGATTTAATCTGGTAAGGTTGGTGCAGGGGTGGGTTGGCACTGGACTCATGGAGATAGTGAGGAAATACATCAGCCGAGAATGGTACACTTGGGAAAAGGAGCAAACCAAAACAGTCTGGACAGATTGGACTAAAAAGTTAAACTGCATTTATTTCAATGCAAGAGGCATGGAAGGCAGATGAACTCAGGGCGTGTTTAGGAACATGGGACTGGGATATCATAGCAGATACTAAATGAGTGTTTTGCATCAGTGTTTACTATGGAAAAGGACATGCAAGATATAGAATGTGGGGAAATAGATGGTGACATCTTGAAAAATGTCCATATTATTAGAGGAGGTGGTGCTGGATGTCTTAAAATACACAAAGGTGGATAAATCCCCAGGACCTGATCAGGTGTACCCTAGAACTCTGTGGGAAGCTAGGGAATTGATTGCTGGGGAGAAAGTGAGGTCTGCAGATGCTGGAGATCAAAGTTGAAACTTTATTGCTGGAACAGCACAGCAGGTCAGGCAGCATCCAGGGAACAGGAGATTCGACATTTCGGGCACAGGTAGCACAAACAGCCAAGTTTCGGGTACCAAGACTGGCTCTCATGTAACAAGGGATACATCAGGTTCCAAGTGATCGATTGTGATAAGGGACTTCCTAATCAAAGGCACATACAGATGCTTCTGCAGCTGACAATGAGAAATCAAAATGGTGTGTTGCCTCTCTGGTGCCAGGATCAAGGATATCTCAGACAGAGTGCGGAATATTCTCCAAGGGGAGAGGGACCAGCAGGAGGTCATTGTACACAATGGAACTAATAACATAGGAAGGAAAAGATGAGATTGTGAAGGGAAAATCTAGAAAGTTAGGCAGGTATTTAAAAAGGAGGTCCTCGAGGGTAGTAGTATCTGGAATACTCCCAGTGCCATGAGTTAGTGAGGATAGATGTAAGAGGATAGAGCAGATGAATACATGGCTGAGGAGCTGGTGCAGAAGAGAAGGGTTCACATTTTTGGATCATTGGAATCTCTTCTGGGGTAGAAGTGCCATGTATAAGGAAGGTAGATTGCACCTGAATTGGAAGGGATGCAATATACTGGCAGGGAGATTTGCCAGAGGTGCTCAGGAGGATTTAATCTGGTAAGGTTGGTGCAGGGGTGGGTTGGCACTGGACTCATGGAGATAGTGAGGAAATACATCAGTCGAGAATGGTACACTTGGGAAAAGGAGCAAACCAAAACAGTCTGGACAGATTGGACTAAAAAATTAAACTGCATTTATTTCAATGCAAGAGGCATGGAAGGCAGATGAACTCAGGGCGTGTTTAGGAACATGGGACTGGGATATCATAGCAGATACTAAATGAGTGTTTTGCATCAGTGTTTACTGTGGAAAAGGACATGCAAGATATAGAATGTGGGGAAATAGATGGTGACATCTTGAAAAATGTCCATATTATAGAGGAGGTAGTGCTGGATGTCTTAAAATACACAAAGGTGGATAAATCCCCAGGACCTGATCAGGTGTACCCTAGAACTCTGTGGGAAGCTAGGGAAGTGATTGCTGGGCCATTGCTAAGACAGTTGGATCATTGATACTCACAGGTGAAATGCCGGAAGACTTGAGGTTGGCTAATGTGGTGCCACTATTTAAGAAAGGTGGTAAGGACAAGCCAGGGAACTATAGACCAGTGAGCTTGATGTCGGTGGTGGGCAAGTTGTTGGAGAGAATCCTGAGGGACAGGATGTACATGTATTTGGAAAGGCAAGGACTGATTAGGTATAGTCAACATGGATTCGCATGTGGGAAATCACGTCTCACTTAATTGATTGAGTTTTTTGAAAAATAACAAAGAGTACTGATGAGGGCAGAGTGGTAGGCATGATACATATGGACTTTAGTAAGGTGTTCAACAAGGTAGAAGATAGAGGGTGGTGGTGGAAGGTTGTTTTTCAGACTGGAGATGTGTGACAACTGTTGAACCACAAGAATCGGTACTGGGTCCATTACTTTTCATCACTTATATAAATGATTTGGATGTAAGCATAAGAGGTATAGTTAGTAAGTTTGCAGATGACACCAAAATTGGAGGTGCTATGGACAGCAAAGAAGGTTACCTCAGAGTACAATGGGATCTTGATCAGATGGGCCAAAGGGCTGAGAAGTGGCAGATGCAGTTTAATTTAGATAAATGTGAGGTGCTGCATTTTAGAAAGACCAAAACTGGGTAGCACATATACACTTCATGCTAAAGTCCTGGAAGAGTTGCTGAACAAAGAGATCTTGGATTGCAGGTTCATAGTTCCAAAGTGGAGTCTCGGGGCAATAGCATAGTGAAGAAGGTATTTGCCATGCATTCTTTTATTAGTCAGAGCATTGAGACGAGGAGTTGGGAGGTCATGTTGCAGATGTACAGGACATTGGTTAAGCCACTTTTGGAAAATTGTGTGCAATTCTGGTCTTCTCCCTATCGGAAGGATGTTGTGAAACTTGGAAGGTTTCAGAAAAGATTTACAAGGATGTTACTAGGTTGAAGGGTTTGAGCTGTAGGGAGGGGCTGAATAGGCTGGGGTTGTTTTCCATGGAGGGTCAGAGGCTGAGGGGTAACCTCCATAGAGGTTTATAAAAATCATAAGTGGCATGGATAGGGTAAATAGACAAGGTCTTTTCCCTGGAGTGACGGAGTCCAGAACTAGAGGTCATAGTATTAGGGTGAGAGGGGAAAGATTTAAAAGAGACTTAAGGGGCAACTCTTTCATGCAAAGGGTGATGCGTGTATGGAATGA